>NC_089271.1:106288293-106588293 GCF_963930625.1 Muntiacus reevesi
CTGTTAAAGTATTTGTCTTTCTCTTTCTTCACTCAGCATAATAATCTTGAAGACTATCTATGTTGTTGCAAATGGCAGCATTTCACTATTTTTTATGACTGTGTAGTAGTATGTTGTATATATGTATCACATCTTTATGCATCCATCTGTTGAAAGGAGCACTTAAGTTGCTTCCATATCTTGACTACTGTAAGAATTATAAATAATGCTGTTAAGCACACTGGGATGCATATATCTTTTTGAAGTAGTTTTCATTTTGGGTATGTACCAAGGAGTGGAATTGCTAGGTCATATTATTGTCCTATTTTTAGTTTATTAAGGAATTTCCATACTGTTTGGCTGCACCAATTTGCATTATCATTAAGAGTATACAAGGCTTCCCTTTTCTGCACATGCTTGCCAACATATGTTATAATATTTATGGTCATTTTGATGATAGCCATCGTGACCGCTGTGAGGTGATATCTCATTGTAGTTTTGATTTGTATTTCTCTGATGATTAACAATGTTAAGCATCTTTCTGTATGACTGTTAGCCATCTTTTCCAAAGAAGACTGTATGTTTTCTTTGGGAAAATGTCTATTAAGATCTGCCCATTTTTTTATTGGGCTGCTTGTTTTTTTTTTAATGAGTTGTGTGAGCTGGTTTTTTTTTTTTTTAAATATTAAGCTCTTAGTCATATTATTTGCAAATATTTTCTCCCATTCAGTAACTTGTCTTTTCATTTTTGTCAGTGTTTTACTTTGCTGTGCAAAAGCTTTTACATTTAATTAGGTCCCATTTATCTATTTTTGCTTTTGTTACCTTTGCCTTAGGGAGAAAGATCTGACAAAATATTGTTATGCTTTATGACAAGTGTCCCACCTCTGTTTTCTTCTAGGAATTTTATGATTTCTGGTTTTGCATTTAGGTTTTTAATCCACTTTGAATTTGTATATGGTGTGAGGAAATGCTATAATCTCATTCTTTTACAAGTAGCTGTTCTGTTTTTCCAGAACCATTTACTGAAGAGACTGTCTTTTCTCCATTGCATTTTCTTGCCCCCTTTGTCATAAATTAATTAACCATAAGTGTGAGAGTTTTTTTCTGGGCTCTCTATTCTGTTCCATTGTTTTGTGTGTCTGTTTTTGTTCCTGCACCATAATGTTTTGATTACTATGTGTGTGCTTAGTCATTCAGTCATGTCAGACTCTTCGTGATCCCATGGACTGCAGCCCACCAGTTTCCTCTGTCCGTGGGGATTCTCCAGGCAAGAATACTGGAGTGGGTTGCCATGCCTTCCTCCAGGGGATCTTCCCAACCCAGGGATCAAACCCAGGTCTCCTGAATTGCAGACCGATTCTTTACCAACTGAGAGACCAGGGAAGCCCTTCGATTACTGTGGCTTTGTATTAGAGTCTAAAGTCAGGGAGCATGATTCCTCCAGTTTTGTTTTTCATTTTCAAGATTGTTTAGGCTACTTGGGATCTTTTGTGTTTCAATACAAATTGTAATTTTTTTTTGTTCTAATTCTGTGAAAAATGCTATTGGTAGATAGGGACTGCCTTGAATCTACAGATTTCCTTGGGTAGTAGAATATTACAACTTGCTTAGCAAGTCGGGTAATGGACACTGCAAAAATAATGGAAAGAAAATTATAAAACTGAGTGAACAGATTTGTTTTTTTTTTTCAGATTTAATTGTTAAATGCAACTCTATGTGTTCATCTTTTTTTTTTTCCATTTATTTTTATTAGTTGGAGGCTAATTACAATATTGTAGTGGTTTTTGAATGGAGAAACTTACAATTAGTAAACTCTTTTTATGTGCTCAGTATTTTTCATATATGTCTCATTTATTTTTTATAAACATTGTGCCTTGGAAGTATTATAATGATCATTTAATAGGTGACAAAACTGTGCTCTGAAATACTAAGTATACTACTCAAAGTCACATTGCTGGTCAGTGACCTATGTTTGGTTTATAATCTAGCTAGAGCTTATCCCCTGTATGAGTGGCCCTGGCCTCCCCACAGTATAATAACCATTTTCTATTTCCACATACCCTGAATTATTTCTCATCATTCTACAATGCATTTTTTAAAATGAAATTGGAAGTTGTCTTGAAACCAGAGGGTGAATATAGAAAAAAAATCCAAAGGACTGTACTGAAGCATTTTATTTTCTCACTCATGCCCAGAGAGACAGACTTTCCAGGAATTCCCTATCGTAAAGCAAGTAAATATATTAATATTGCTATTTTATAGTTTGCTAACATAAATGCATCAATGAGTCATGTAAGGAAACTTTATAAGTACCAGAGATGGTATTAGAGATCAGTAGTCAAAGGACGAACTATTTAACGTGTAGTGTTTGAACAGTTAGTTTCAACGTAATTGAAAAAAACCCTCAAATCCAATCCTTACTTCACACCATACACAATAATAAATTCCAAATGAATTAAAGACCTAATTGTGAATCAAAAACTTTAAACATGTTTAAACTGTGTCATAAAACATTTGCATGATCTTGTGGGAAAGAAGATTTCTTTTAAAAGATTTATTTAAAATGAAAATGACATCAAGATTTAAAACATTCATGGGACAAAAAAAATGGTATCATGAAAAATTTAAAAGACAAAGGACATATTAGGAAAGGATATTTCCAACATAAACAATAGAGAAAGGATCAGAACTCAGAATATATGAAGACATTCTACAAATGAATAAAGAGTATGAATAATCTAGGAGAAAAATAGGTGATAAATACCAATAGGCAATTCACAGTGGAAAAATTGAATGACAAATACATGAAAAAATGCTGTACCTCTATAGTAATCAGAGGAATGTAAGTAAAAACATGAATGAAATACCAGTTTAAGCTCTTCAAACTGGCAAAAACTATAAAATCTGGCAATAACAAGTATACACTTCTGATGAGTAAGTAAATTAGACCAACCGTTTTGCAGAATGCAATTCAGAAATAGCTAGAAAATCTGAATATATGTCTATACTAAACACCAGCAATTCTACTTCTAGATATAATTCCTAGGGAAACTCTTCTATTTGAGTACAGAAAGACATACATCAAGTCAATGCAGCACAGTTTGTGACAGATAAAGATTGGAAATAAATGCTCATCAGTAGAAAAATATCAAAATAAAGTTTGGTATATTCATGAAGTATGATATTAAGTAGCAGTTAAAAATAATGACCATGATAAATCTTCAAAATGTGGAACGAAAGATTTCCAAAATATAATATGGAGTGAAACAATTTATAGAGAGATATATGTAGTATGGATACCATTTATGTAATTTAAAAACATATGGCAGCAATATATAGTATTTATCAAAATAAATATGTATTTATAAAATGTGGATTGGTAGGATAAACACAAGATTCATGGTTTCCTCTGGGAATGGGCTCAGGTAGAAGAGGATTGAGAAGGAATTTCTAGGAACAAAAATGATCAGAAAAGTTTACTTGCTTATATTTTAAAAATATGACTTGAGTATAGCAAAATAATACCTGTTACATTCTAGGTCATAGATACATAGATGTTTGCTGTAGTATTCAAGCTTGACTGACAAAGGTGTGTCTAGTCAAAGCTATGGGTTTTTCCAGTAGTCATGTAATGGATGTGAGAGTTGGACCATAATTCTTCAGCTGAGTGCTGAAGAATTAATGGTTGAGAATTGTTGTGCTGGGGAAGACTCTTGAGAGTCAATCCTAAAGGAAATCGACTCTGAATATTCATTGGAGTGTCTGATGCTGAAGCTCCAGCCCTTTGGCCACCTCATGCAAAGAGCCGACACATTGGAAAAGACCTTGGTGCTTTGAAAGATTGAAATGGCAAAAGGAGAAGGTGGTGGCATGGCATGAGATGGTTAGATAGCATCACTGACTTAATGGACATGAATTTCGGCAAACTCTGGGAGATAATGGAGGATAGAGGAGCCTGGCATGCTGCAATCCATGGGGTCACAAAGAGTAAGACAAGACTTAGTGACTGAACAGCAACGAACATAGTAGTCTCTGTACTTTTTGCATTGTTAACATTTTCTCTTTTTTTTTATTCCAAATTGAAAAAAAATAAAAACATCTTGAAGCTCAGAGGTGTTTGTGATTTGTGTTAGAGAAGCAAGGCAAGGAAATATATGACTCTGCAAAGGTAAATTCACATGCAATTGAAAAGGCTAATTACGTTGACAGAAGAGCAAAGTATTCTAAATGGGCCTAAGGAGATTTTCAAGTCTTTTTCTTTGTGAAACATTATTGATTAATCCTTTGCAGTGTTCAGAAGGGTTTCATTAAAAGTGATTGTTTTCATTAACTCTTACTTCCATCTCTGAATTTCAAAATCCATGCTGGAGCACTATTCTCGTTTGCATCTGTAGGTTGATAACTAACTTACAGCAGACACTAAGACATGATTTCACTGTCTTCACAGTATTACCAGATGATAACCCCTGCTCAAAGGAAGATGTGGTTAATTAGTGTTTTTTTCCACCTTACTTTTAGAATTGATGGTTATGGTAATTCACGGCACGCTGGTTTTTTGGGTATCTGGTGGAGTGAGATTTCAGAAGATCTAGGATAATACTGCTTGAGTTCTTAAAGAGGGTTTTTTATGAGAACACTGGAAATTTAAGGGCTTCCCTGTTGGCTCAGATGGTAAAGAAACCACCTGCAATGCAGGAGACACTGGTTTGATCCCTGGGTTGGGAAGATCCCCTAGAGAAGGGAATGGCAACCCACTCCAGTATTCTTACCTGGAGAATTCCACAGAGAGAGGAGCCTGGCGGGCTACAGTCCATGGGGTCGCAAATGGTCGGACATGACTGAGCGACTAACACTTTCATTTTCTCTAGATTTAAATGAACTACATGAAACATAAAGCTTAATATTTACTAAGGATTTTTGCAGTTTTGGAATTCTCAACTCATTAATATACAATTCAAGACTTCTCAGAGAGGAAACCTAAATGATTGAATGCTGAATGTTAGTGAAAAGCAACAGACACTCTAGATTGGGTATAAGGTGAACCTCTATCTCTGAGAATTGGAATCAGGTAATTCCCCAATCTGGGGAATCAGTCAGCTTCTCTATCTGTATATTGACAAGGATGGGCTAATAAGAGATCAAAAGTTGTCACTAAGAGCACAGTTTAGCTCATAGGTATGATTTATTTGATGTAGACAGGAGCAGCTTCTGTCACAGCTGATTGCTTCCTTATCCTGCAAATACTTTTCTTCCCTTTAACTTCTAAGGTACCACACTCAATTTTCCTAGGTTTCACTAGCACTTCCTTCTTAGCCTCCTTTGTTGGGAGTCACCTAAGACTAGTCCTTGGATCTCTTATCTGTTTACATAGCATTAATTCTACTCACCCCCTTGTGAGTGTTGTCTAATGTCATGGTTTTAAAGTCATATATATTTATTGACAATGCCCAAATATATATCATCAGCCTTGACAGCCTCCCTGAATTCCAGATACAATTGCCTACTGGATATGTCTACTTTTATGTCTAATATATTGCTTAAAATCAACATGACTAAATCTGAACTCTCATTTCCCATTCCTCCTGTACTTTAATCTACTCTTCAATCTGCCTCCTCCATATTCATTAAAGAAAACTCCGTTCTTCTACTGCTCATGCCAAATAAATACCTTGGGGTCATCATTGATCCTCTCTTTTTCTAATACTCCATGCCTAATGCAAATCTTGTTGACCCTAACTTTAAAATGTGTCCATAATGTATCAAGCAGTAAGAAGCCTTACACTGAAGAGCCATTGAGGGAGCAGAATCCCAACTGCAAAAAAACAAGGACATCAGGGTCAAAGGAAAGAGACAGTTGATATAAGCAGTGGGGAAAGAGAACCAAGAGATTACTGAAAAAATATGGTCATTTAGTTTGAACACTTTGCAGAAACCAAAGAAAGGGAACTTTATAACCATGAAGCAGGAAAATCTAATATTCTAACCCACCCCAGCCCCCTAAAAGTTTAGGAAAATGAATTTCACATAAATGTAATCAAACATTATCAGGAAAGGCTCCTATACCAATGAATAATTTTAAAAATAGACATTCTATTTTTAAAGCAGAATAATATCACTACAGGCAAGGAAAGTACTTGTAGAAAGACAGATCCACAAAGCAAAATGTGTTATCAAATATTTCAAAACAGGTTAAAAGGGATTGATAAAATAACATAAACTATGAAAGAAGAATATAAATTTGAATTAAACTCAGGATGATGTGATTATGCCAAGAAATTATAAATAAAATTCATTTCAGAAATAAAGATTAAATTAGAAGGATTACAAGCACAAGTAAGCATAAAATGATACTTTTAAAATAAATAAAATATGAGAAGTATAAATTTAAAAAATAAATAAAGAAAAAGATGAAAAGAATTCAAGAGAAGGTTTAGCTGGTTTGTTTTGAGAGTCAATAGGACCCAGACTATTCTATTTTTTCAGACCTTACAACAGGCTCTTTGCTTCCACCCACAAAATGAATTCTACAAAAAAATCCCTTCCATTTTCAGCTGCTGTTCTCAAATAGACCCTGCATATTTTCCAAGAAATTTTAGGATTTGCCTGTTCTTACATAACCTTAGCTATTCTTAGCAAGGGAGCCCCTCACTTCTGTTTCTTCTTAGCTTTATGTAAAGTTATTGACTCATATTTCTTTTCTTGAGTTTTTAAAATTAGTTTTGCCATTGTCTTGTGGTTTAAAGTACTGCTGTTGGCAATATTCATATAATAGGATTCCCTAAGGAAAAATTAAAGCAATTTAAAAATAAATTCTAAAAAATATAATGCAATAAAACTTTTATGAAATAAAAATATCTTAATACTGTATTAGGAAGGGTACAAAACAGACTTGGGAAAAGTAAACTGGAACAACAAACAAAGAAGTATATGCAGTAACACTGTGGAGTTTTAAAGGAGAAAAATAGAAATAACCTCTTGGGCGTCTAGGCAAAAATATCTAGTCCCTTAAGAGAGATGGAAAATCAGATTCTCATTCAGACTTTTCAAGCTAAACTTACCTTGGAAAAAGTTGAGGGCCAAGGAACAAAGTGTCAGAAATCAAGAGCAAACAAAAGTCAAGAGATTATTAGAGTGTCCAGAGAAAAATATGAAGCTGCTCCTCAGAATTGTCTGCCCTGGAATTGACGAAGATAAACACTTGGACATGGGTTCCCATCATGCATTTTTTGAGTTGCCTTTGTGGTGAAAATAATTATTCTGAATTTCTGGGGTGTACATTCATGCATGACCAGTAGGCTGTAGCCACTGTATCAACTCATGGCCTCAGAGAAGGCCCAGGGCAGAAAACAAAAGATTTTTGTCTGCTTGATAAAGTGTCAAGATGAAGTGAGCCAAAGTCCTCAAGAAATTTCCACAGCAACTTCCTTGGATCTGAGTTGACACCCAAAGGACAGAAGAGGAATCTGAGATACCATGTCAAACATCACATGGGTCTCTATGAGAAGAGATCTCCTATGTGTTGCTAGGCCCCATTCATAGAAAACATAACAGGATCCTAGTACTGAATTTTCCACCTTAAAGATTCATGTCTCAAGGAGCCATTCTCATCTTTAGCCTGGCTAAGACTCCCCAACACTGAAAGAAACCTGGGCTATAGATTGCTATAGATAGAAAGATTGCCCTTCTTTCCATTCTATCCTACATCTACATCTTTTTTTTTTTTTCCAATCTCTGATCCATCCCTTTCAGCATATCTTTTTACTGTGGCCCTTATTATGCTCTGTTTTCTTTTCTTGGGAAGAAGTTTTAGTATATGCCTGCTGAATTAAGATGTCTGTGAGTTCCTCTTCTGACTTTACCATATACTTAGCAGCTTGGCAAATTACCTAAGCTCTCTGTCACCCAGTTTATTTTTCTGTAAAATGAGGATAATGATAGAGTTATTGGGAGGCATAAATGAGAGAAGACATGCAAATTACTCAATATATGTTAGCTTTTTTTTTTTTTTTTATCAGCAGAAGTAGTAATGGTCGCGTTAACTTTATGGGTGTGTTTCTATGTGTAAATCCAGTTAACATCTTTCAGATCTTAATTGACCTTTCAGTAAATTATGGTAAACTTTCACATAATACTTGGCATCTATGACCCAGACACATTTTTAAATTTCTTTTTGCTTTTCTGGGTGCTTTTTCCCCCTTCTTCCTATTCTCCTTTATAGGGTCATCCTCCACTCCCTGGTGTTTAAATTTTAGCATTTCTTGGAGCTCTGTTCTAGGCCCTCTTCTTACACCACCCTCTTCCTAGGTGAGATCACTAGGAATCATTCTTGAAAAAATGTCTTCAGTTCAGTTTAGTTGCTCAGTCGTGTCTGACTCTTTGCGAACCCATGGAATGCATCATGCCAGGCCTCCCTGTCCATCACCAACTCCCAGAGTTTACTCAAACTCATGTCCATTGAGTCAGTGATGCCATCCAACCATCTCATCCTCTGTTGACCCCTCTCCTCCCGCCTTCAATCTTTCCCAGCTTCAGGGTCTTTTCCAATGAGTCACTTCTTCGCATCAGGTGGCCAAAGTATTGGAGTTTCAGCTTCAGCATCAGTCCTTTCAATCAATATTCAGGACAGATTTCCTTTAGTAATGACTGGTTGGGTCTCCTTGCTGTCCAAGGGACTCTCAAGAGTCTTCTCCAACACCACAGTTCAAAAGCATCAATGCTTTGGTGCTCAGCTTTCTTTATAGCCCAACTCTCACATCCATACATGACTACTGGAAAAACCATAGCTTTGAACAGATGGGCCTTTGTTGGCAAAGTAATGTCTCTGCTTTTTAATATGCTGTCTAGGGTGGTCATAACTTTTATTCCTGGGAGCAAGCATCTTTTAATTTCATGGCTGCAGTCACCATCTGAAGTGATTTTGGAGCCCAAGACAATAAAGTCTATCAATTGTTTCCATTGTTTCCCCACCTATTTGCCATGGAGTGATGGGACTAGATGCCATGATCTTAGTTTTCTGAATATTGAATTTTAAGTCAACTTTTTCGCTCTCCTCTTTCACTTTCATCAATAGGCTTTTTAATTCCTTGCTTTCTGCCATAAGGGTGGCATCATCTCCATATCTGAGATTATTGGTATTTCTCCCAACAATCTTGATTCCAGCTTGTGATTCATCCAACCCAGCATTTCTCATGATGTACTCTGCATGTAAGTTAAATAAGCAAGGTGACAATATACAGCCTTGACATACTCCTTTTCCTATTTGGAACCAGTCTGTTGTTCCATGCCCAGTTCTAACTGTTGTTGCTTCCTGACCTGCATACAGATTTCTCAAGAGGCAGGTCAGATGGTCTGGTATTCCCAACTCTTGAAGAATTTTCCACAGTTTGTTGTGATCCACACAGTCAAAGGCTTTGACATAGTCAATAAAACAGAAGTTGATGTTTTTCTGAAACTCTCTTGCTTTTTCGATGATCCAGCCTTCAGATAAATAGTTCTAGACCAGACGACCCCTTTTCTGTTCAAGATCAATATTTAGATGCTTTCAACCTGAAACACATAGCCTGCCAGTTATTTCTCCAGCAGAAATGAGTTTATTCAGGATCAGCAGAAAATTGCAACTGAATGTCTGCAGCAATAACAAGCCACAAAAATATTATTGACAAAAATTTAAATGAATAAAAATTACAAATGTAACCATGTTCCATCTAGTTGTTGTTCAGTCACTCAGTTCAGTTCAGTTCAGTTCAGTTGCTCAGTCATGTCCGACTCTTTGTGACCCCATGAATCGCAGCATGCCAGGCCTCCCTGTCCATCACAAATTCCCGGAGTTTACTCAAACTCATGCCCATCGAGTCGGTGATGCCATCCAACCATCTCATCCTCTGTCGTCCTCTTCTCCTCCTGTCCCCAATCCCTCCCAGCATCAGGGTCTTTTCCAATGAGTCAACTCTTTGCATGAGGTGGCCAAAGTATTGGAGTTTCAACTTCAGCATCAGTCCTTCCAATGAACACCCAGGACTGATCTCCTTCAGGATGGACTGGTTGAATCTCCTTGCAGTCCAAGGGACTCTCAAGAGTTCTCTTGAACACCACAGTTCAAAAGGATCAATTTTTCGGCACTCAGCTTTCTTCACAGTCCAACTCTCACATCCATACATGACCACTGGAAAAACCATAGCCTTGACCAGACGGACCTTTGTTGGCAAAGTAATGTCTCTGCTTTTTAATATGCACGCTAGGTTGGTCATAACTTTCCTTCCAAGGAGTAAGCATCTTTTAATTTCATGGCTACAGTCACCATCCGCAGTGATTTTGGAGCCCAAAAAAATAAAGTTCAGTCACTCAGTCGTATCCAACTCTTTGCTACTCCATGGACTGCAGCATGCCAGGCTTCCCTGTCCCTCACCATCTCCCAGAGTTTGCTCAAACTCATGTCCATTGAGTCGGTGATGCCATCCAACCATCTCATCCTCTGTTGTCCCCTTCTCCTCCTGCCTTCAATTTTCCCCAGCATCAGGGTGTTTTCCAATGAGTCGGCTCTTCACATCTGTTGGCCAAAATATTGGAACTTCAGCATCAGTCCTTCCAATGAATATTCAGGGTTGAGTTCCTTTAAGATGGACTGGTTTGACCTCCTTGCAGTCCAAGGGACTCAGGAGTCTTCTCTAGCATTACAGTTGGAAGGAGTCAATTCTTCAGTGTTCATCCTTTTTTATTGTCCAGCTCTCACATCCATGCATGACTACTGGAAAATCTAGTTACACAAGTCAAAAACCTAAACTGAATAGCAAGTCTAAACTAAACTAAATAACAAGTCAAAAACCTAAACATAAAACATCAGTCAAAAGCCTAAAGATAATCCTTGATCCATACATCTCCCCCCATCCCCACATATTATCCATTATAATGCTTTGTCTATTTTACCTTTATAAGAGCTAGAATCTTACCTGTAGAGTCTGTAGAATCTGCTACCAACCTGATTCAAGTCACCATCATTTCTGATGTTTCCCGTAGCCTTCTACCTGGTATTTGCTTACCCATACTTACCCCTTCTTTGCAATCTAGTCTCATAGGACACATGCAATTTATTTCATTGCATTTTGTAACACATTCACAAGTTCTCTGCATCACTCGGACCATCCCTGTGTCTTTAGGGTCTTCTCTTGTCTTCACGTTCTTCCTTTGTCTCTAAACTCATTTACTTCATTAATGTTCCATGCTTCTTTCTGACTTCTTCACCTTTACAGATGATTTCTGTTCTGCTTGGAATGTTTTGTTCACTCTTATTCCACCCATGTTTGCTCAACTACTCACCCGTTAGTTCTCAATTAAATATCACTTTTAACAGAAAGCATTCTTTGACCTCTCAGACTAGATTAACTCCCTCTATTTTGCACTCCCATAAAACCTCTAATTTCATTCTCAATATTATCTTCACAATTGAGATAAATTATTGATATCATTATTTAATGAGTCTACAGCTTGAGAAGTAGTAAAGAAATTATAGTTATCCTCATCATCATATTTTGAGTTATTTTGTTTGAAGGTCATAGGAAGGGAAGAGTTGTTAGCTATTCATAGTTCTTGATTTTGAAAGAGAGAAAAATATGGAAAATGGGGCCCATAGGCATGTGGAGGCAGGAGAATCTTTCTAACCACAGCCTTGTTCCTGACATATAGATTGTCACTAATTAGTTCTGTCTCTAAGGGTGTATATTAAAGCATGTAATAGGTAAATTAGAAGCAGTCAGGTCATTATCTTCAAAGGGAAAACATTAGTTTTCTGCTCTGCAAAGGCTTATGGTATAATGGTTATAAAGAGTAGTGATCAGAATAATTGCCATCACTCCTTTGAGAGTGCCTATATGTGAATATGGATCCCTGCACAAGCCCAAGAATGATTATCTTCAAACTTTGCTTTGACTTTGATTAAACTGTCTTAAAGGCCAGTCATATAAAATAGATCAGATGATTTCACTATCATGTACAGTAAACCTAGAGTGTGTTTTGCCTCTTTGTAGATTTGTTCCACAGCCTACGAAACTGTCTTGGGATTGTAGAGCAAAACCTGATCAGACAAACCCTGTTCATCTTCAAAATAGTGCAAAGAAACTCTCCAGCTGTGAACAAGGAAGTTGAGACCAAAGGCTGCAAATGCAAACACTATAACAATGAAGGGCTTGCCAAAACTCTGCTGTACTTCTCTTTTGTTTTACTGCTGTTCATTAACAAGTTCTTTCTAGTTCATGAAGAATTTTATTTTTGAAAACATCAGTAGATTAAAAGGAATTAAATTCTAAGTAATGTAAATCAGGTAACTGAGGTCAACCACCATTTAGAGTTCGGTATGCTATGTCTTTCCCTCTTCTGTTTGGTATGATTTATCTGTCTCTGCCCACCATAGCACTTACTGTTTCCATGATGTAATGAATCCTCAACACAGGATATCTTGTGAAATTTTGTATTACTCATGTACATATGTCTACAGTCAGAACACTACTGAAGTGCCTTTTAAAAATGAACTTTTTGTTGAGATAATTATAGATCCATATTTGTTGTAAGAAATACAACAGAGAGATTCCTGTATACTTTGCTGGGTTTACTTGAGTGGTAATATTTTGCAAAACTACAGTACAATAAAACAACCAGGAAATCTATATTGATACAGACCTTATTTTAGACTTTCTGTTTTGGGTGTACTTTGTGTGTATGCGTGTGTGTGAAATTATCTACAATTTTATCATTATCTGGTAGGTTCACATATATCCATTACTATAATCAAAACACTGAATAACTCCAGTATCACAAAGATCCCTTATTTTGCCCTTTCATAACCTTAATACTACCCTCTCTCATGCCATGCCAAAACCTAATCCCTAACCCCTAATTCATAATCTCATCCACTAACCTGTCTTCTGTCATCTAGCATGTCACCTTTGGGAATTGGTTTTTATTCACTCAGCATTAATTCCCCTGAACATTCGTCCAGGTTTCCATGTGTTATCAGTAGCTTAGTCCTTTCTACTGCTGAGTAGTACTCCATGGCACAGATGTATTACAGTTTGTTTGGCCAATCATTTGTTGAAGGACATCTAGGATGATTCCAGGTTTTATGGAATCATGTTTTTCTGTGAACATGTTTTCATTTCTCTGGTATCAATGCTTAGAAATGCAATTAATGTTTATTCTTTATGTATTCTATATATGAGTATTTTGAATATGTAGTTTGCAAATGACCTATGCCTCACACAGTTAACTCACAATGGTTAAATGTATAATACAAAACTATAAAACTCTGGGGGGAAATAGTGTAAAAAAAATCTTTGGGATTTAGGGCACAGTAAAGAGTTCATAGGTTCAACATCAAGATCAATCAATAAAAGGAAAAAAACCCAAAATTTTACCTCACAAAATGCTTTTCATCAAGTTTCTTAAAAAATTAAATTTTTATCTGAAAGTTCATTTGAGGAAGATTAAAATATAAGCTATAAAGTGGGAGAATATATTTGCAAACTACATATTCAAAATACTCATGTATAGAATACATAAAGAACTCAGAATTAAAGGAATAAATTTTTTGAAAAATACATAAACAGTCATTTTGGGTGTGACGGTTAATTCATGTCCAATTGTTCCAGGACCATTTATTGAAATGAGTTGCTTTTGCAACTTTGCCTAAAATTAGTTGGGCAATTTTTTGTGGGTTTATTTCTGGGTTCTGTGTCCTGTTCCATTGAGACACATGTCTGTCCCTCTGTAAATATCATACTGTTTTGATTGCTGTAGCTATGTGGTAAGTTTTAAAATATGATGGACTGATTCTTCCTAGTTTATTCTTTTTTATCAATATTTATTAGCTATTGGAGGGCTTTTACATTTCTGCATAAGTTTTCAAATAATATTCTGTGTGTCATAAAGAATCTTTCTTTGATTTTGATTAGGATTATATTAAGCCTATAAATAACTTTGAGGAAATATGGTATCTTTACTATGTTTTCTTTCAATCCATAAACATGGTCTGCCTCTCCATTTATTCAGGTTTTCTTTTATTTATTTCATTAACATTTGTGATTTTTAGCATATGGATTTTGTACATGTTTTATTAAGTATTCTTATAGGTATCATTTTAAAAATGTCACTTTCCATATGCCCATTATTGATATATAGAAATATGATTAATTTTGTGTCTTCATCTTGTATCCTGCACCTCTGCTAAAATCATTTTTTACTTCTAGGAGTTTTTGGGTTTTTTTAGATTACTTGGGATTTTCTATGTTGACAATTGTCATTTGCAAACAGATTATTTAATTTCACACTTTCTAATCTTTTTGCCTTTTATTTATTTTTCACTGGCTAAAACTTACTGTTATGTTGAGTAAAAGAGGTGAGAGCTGACATGTTTGCTGCATTTCCAATTTTAAGGGAAAATTATCCAGTGTCTTACCATTAAGTTACTATAAATATTTTGTAGAAGGTCTTTATCAAGTTGAGGTAATTCACCTCTACTCCTACCTTGATGATTCTTTTTCATGAATGTGTGTTCTAAGTTTTCTCCATTTTTTTCTGTATCTACTGGTATGATTATATCATTTTTCCTCTGCTGCTTATTAATATGGTAGATTATAATAATTAATTTTAAATGCTGAACCAAACTTGCAAATCTGGAATAAATGCATTTTGTCACAGTTGTGGTATATAATTATTTTCATATATACATATTTTTATACAAATATTTTCATATTTTATGCTGGACTTTATATACTAATATTTTGTTGAGAGTTGTTGAATGTAAGATCATGAAATCGTGAGCTCTTTTGGTATGTAGTTTTCCTTTGTTTCTTTTTTTTGGTACTATTTTTATCTGGTTTTGGTATTAGGTAATACTGCTCTCATAAAATGAGTTGGAATGAAAATGCTTTTTTTAATGATAGAAAATGATATAATCTGATTTTTGAAATAATAGTTCTGAAAATGGGATGGAGGTTGGACAAAAATAGGACATGTTGTTATGGAATCTAATTGGAATATATTAGGTAAAAGCAAGAGATGACGGCTTCCCATAAATAACACTCATAGAAATTAGGAAGAGAAAACTAGATATGTGAGGTGTATAAATTTGCAACATGGATATTTCAAAAGAGGATGGAGAAAAGTAAAACCAGTGAAGACCACTAATATGGAAGTACTAGTATTATTGATCTATTATCTGACAATATTACCACAAACAATCTTGTAAATAACACACACACAGTTTTTCTCTCACTGTTTTTGTGAGTCAGGACTCTGGGCATCGCTTAGCTAGGTCCTCTGCTTCAGGGTTTTGCAAGACTGAAATCATGGTTTCAGCTGGGGCTGTGGTCTTATCTGAGGCTCAACTGGAAAAGGATTTACCTCCAAGCTCTTGTGATTGTTGGTGAGATTCAGTTTTCTCTAAATACTGTTGGACTGAGGACGTTACTTTTCTTGATAGCTGTTAGCTGGAGGTCAAATTCAATTCCTTCAGTCATGGCACTCCTGAACATAGGCACTTGTTCCATCAAAGCTAGCAAGTGCGAGAACCTTGTAACTACACAGCTGCCGCCTTTCTATTTAGCATAATCCCAGAAGTGGACTAGCATAACTTTCGCTATATTCCTTTGGGCAGAATCAAGTCGTAGGGCTCAGCTATACTCAAAAAGAAGACATCATAAAAAGGCCTGACTACCAAAGGCAGTGACAACTAGCGGCCATCCCTGATTTTCACATTCACAGTCAGTTAAAAGGAAAATCAGGAGAGTTTTATCTGATAGATGAAGGTGGCCCCAAAATTGAGACAGTGGGGTAGAAAAATAAAGTAGTGATAAACAGTAATGATAACCAGTAGTGATAAACAGTAACAGATAAACAGCTGGAAATGTCACACTAACAACCTCTTTGTGTGCCACTGGGGAATCAAAGCCAATAAAATTGTTTGTGGGACAGCATGGTACATGGAAGATTACATGTCTAAATGCCTAGGGAAAGGCTTTGTACCCAGTAGATATTCTTTAAAAACTTGATTCAGAAGTGTATGAAAATGAATCGGTGAATAAACAAATCACTGAAATTACAGAAGTCTGGAGTTCAGGCAAGAAGCAAAACTGGTATTCATCAGTAAAGGCACTTGAGAATCATATTGATGGCATACATATATGCTCAGTCACTCAGTCATGTCTAACTCTTTGCGACCGAATGAGCTGTAGCCCACCAGGCTCCTCTGTCCTTGACATTTCCCAGGCAAAAATACTGGAGTGGGTTGCCATTTCCTCCTCCAGGGAATCTTCCTGACCTAGGGATCAAACTCATGTCTCCTGCATCTCCTGCATTGACAGCCAGATTCCTTTCCACTGGGTCACCGGGGAAGCCCGAAGTTGATGGCATATTGCATTAAAAGGGATGAAAATATTATTCAGGACAAAGATTGTTATCTTCATAGAAAATTGTTTCTTCTGACAACCAACTAATCAACGGATAAAATCTATTAAAGGAGAAATCAAGTATATACCCAGTTGGAAATATCTGAACTTAAAAATTATAAATGCATGGGGCTGTTAAGAATTTCTCATCCATTAGCGGTAATGCATTGTAATTTCCTACGTAATTCCAAAGAATAAGATGAACACTTCATATTTCCAAGTAGAGGTGTATTTTCAGTTATAATCCAGTTTCTTTGAATGTACTGAGATTTGGTTGGTATTAATCTGAAGCCCTTTATTAAGTAAATTTATTACTCTATTTAGACTTTCTGTCAAAAACAACCAAACCGAAAACCTCCTAAGTTTCTAACTTTGTCTCTTCAACTGAAGGAAGAAATCAACTATAATTAAGATTCTTGTGCCTTCTCTTACTGACTTACATGTTACCACATAATGACACATAATCCACATCATTGGTTGAGTTGCCTCTCATTTTATCAAATCAACAACTATTTAATGAGACTCTATCATGTGCAATTACCATAACAGCTTTGAATAAATTTTCCTCAATTTTCTAATACTCTCCTCTCTTCTGAAGGGTGTTTAGGTTTGATTTGGGGAAACTTAGCAGGATAAATAAGCCTTTATATAAAGCTTTGAACTGATGTGCATATATCTACAACAGTGTTCCCATGGTATGCCTCAAAAATAATTTACAAACTGTTTTTAAAAATAAGAGGAAATAAAGTTCACTGCTGCTGCTGCTAAGTCGCTTCAGTCATGTCTGACTCTGTGCGACCCCATAAACAGCAGCCCACCAGGCTCCCCCGTCCCTGGGATTCTCCAGGCAAGAACACTGGAGTGGGTTGCCATTTCCTTCTCCAATGCATGAAAGTGAAAAGTGGAAGTGAAGATGCTCAATCGTGTCTGACTCTTTGCGACCTCATGAACCGCAGCACATCAGGCCTCCCTGTCCATCACCAACTCCTGGAGTCCACCCAAACTCATGTCCATTGAGTCGGTGATGGCATCCAACCATCTCATCCTTTGTCGTCCCCTTCTCCTCCTGCCCTCAATCCTTCCCAGCATCAGGGTCTGGAGTTTCAGCTTCAACATCAGTCCTTCCAATGAGCACCCAGGACTGATCTCCTTTAGGATGGATGGTTGGACCACCTTACAGTCCAAGGGACTCCAACAAAGACTCCAAGAGTCTTCCCCAACACCACAGTTCAAAAGCATCAATTCTTCGGCGCTCATAGAGATAATTTATATTGCTACTAAATATCTACATATAAAACCAAATAAGAAAGCTGCAGATGAAAATAACCTAAATTCAAATAATACTATTTGGAGCAGTTTTGGCCTCCCTGGTAGCTCAGCTGGTAAAGAATCTCCTTGCAATGCGGGAGAATTGATTTGATCCCTGGGTTGGGAAGATCCCCTAGAGAAGGGAACGGCTACCCACTCCAGTGTTCTGGCCTGGAGAATTCCATTGACTATATATGTCCACAGGGTTGCAAAGAGTCAGACATGACTGAGTGACTTTCACTTTCACTGTTACAGAGAACAATGCCTCCATTTACATTGCTGGTATTTTTTTTTTTTCTGCATATATGCACTGACACTGTCTATGTATCTATTTTTTGTTAATGAATTATAATAGAAATTAATTTCAGATAAAAAATTATAAACATCTGGGCTTTTCAGCACATAATCTGCTGAGTTTTGAATATGAAATGATTTTGATTTCCTTTCCAATAATAAAAGGAAGGAGGATATTATGAGGTAATTTATGGTATTGTGCTACTAAGAAAGAAAGAGTCTCATTTGCACCATTGTTTACAATCTCCTTTATGGCCATCTACCTTTGCATGTTGAAGGAAGGGATATGGTGAACTTGAAATCTGAGTTATGTCAGTTTCTAGGACAGTGCTTGGTGTATGATAGGCACTAAGTAATATTTGATGAATGAATGAAGAAATTGCAATGAATAAAGTTTCATGATCAAATTTGAGAACCCACTTCAGGCAGGTACTGAGTATCAGCATCATCTTAAAATAATTTTACTAGGCAAAGACTTGTAAAATCTGGAAATTGACAAAGCTGCTAACAAAATTGGCCCTTACTCACAAGCAGGTAGAAAGAAGTGAAAGAAAGAAAATGACTGTATACAATCTTTTGTATACAATCCAGAAAAACTGTATACAATCCTAGTGCTAAGGCAGGTGGGTGAGAAGGTCCAGATCATAATGGTATAATCTAGATCTAGTTTAGATAGAGAGTGGTCGAGTAGGAGAGACAGGATTACAGTCTGGCAGGGAGACATATAATCAAGCAATCCAAATACATAACGTTTTCAAGAACCCCCCAGTGGCGCTAGTGGTAAAGAATTCACCTGCAATGCAGGAGATGCAAGAGACACAGATACGATCCATGGATTGGTAAGATCCTCTGGAGGAGGGCATGGCAACTCACTCCAGTATTCTTGCCTGGAGATCCCATGTACAGAGGAGCCTGACAGGTTACATTCCATAGGGGTGCAAAGATTCGGACACGACTGAGCACACACCCAATTGTATGTATAGCTTTGTATTATCACCTATACTTTGCATGTTGGCATTCAAGATATATTTTCTAAGAAAACAATAAATCAGAGGAGTTTGAGAGAAGTGGATGATCTTGTGAAGGTCAAGGATAACAATAACAGGAATATTAGATTTCAAGGATGACCAAAAATCTTTGTCTATACAACTGAATGTAGAAGTGAATTCACAGAAAGTATGTTGAAGGACTAAAGGGCATAAGAAGTGGATATCTTGCAAACAAAAGAGACTGTTTCATGGAGAGGATCAAAATCAGCATATTGTCTGAGGTACCAGTGAGGTGAGGAGGGAATTAGGAGGTCTGAATTGCAAAGGAGCATCTAGTCCCAAGTTTGGTTAGTGGATGATATGGAAATTGTTTGTTCACAGATATTTATTAGGAATCCTTCTTATCTATTTACAGTGTAAGTGCTTAATGCTGAATGGGTATCATATTATGTTATAAATTAAAGTTCTAAATATAGCATTTTAATAAGAGGACTCTAATTTGCATTGTGCTAAAAGTTCAGGAAAATGTATATGTGACTTCCTAATGCAAATTATGCAGGAAAATTCATGAAAATGTACACGAGTAGATTTACAACATAAGCATGTTTCTATTGTTTCTTTATTCAATCTCAATAGTTGTTTTCTGTTTATAAAAAAAATCTTTTGAGATTTCTGACTTTAACTAGTAATAGTCCAAATAATCACATTTGGGAAAATAGGCAGTATGGTAAAAATCAGTGGGATGTTGACCAGACAGACCAGGTATTAAATCTTTTCATTACCTGATATGTATTGGTGAACAAATACTTAATGAGCTTCAGTTTCCTCACTTGAAAATCACATCAATAATAGCATGTACTATGATATTGAATATTTGACTGTTGATTTGTAGGTAAACACTCAGAAATATGGTGATGCATTTTGCAATAAATCCTTGCCTAATCAGAGTCTCCAGTTATTTAGGAGACAGGTGTTACAAAGATCATCATCTTTCTAGATGATCCTGATACAGGAGGAAAGAAAATCAATGGGATGTACTGGGCCTTGGGTGTTGGAACATGTGACTTTGAGAAATGATCAGATTAGCTGCACCAGTAGAGTTTCAAGGTAGTCAGTGGTAGGTTGTTGAGGAGATGATCTTGAATTGAGATGCCAGCTGTAAGACTGGCACATGGGACAGAGAAGAAGGGTTCAGGATGGTATGAAGAATGCTGATAGTCTTATGGAGGCTAGCTATTGAAGAATTTTCTCTTCCTTTATTTCTTTTGATTTTGCATCTCTGCTTTTCTTAAGCTATCTGTGTATCCTTAGTGACTATAATTTATACTGTTTATACTATGTATCAAGCACTGCTATAGGCACTTTACAAGTAATAGAGTACTTACACCTATCACAGAAAAGGGAAAAATATCTCTCCCCTGGGCACTGGCAGCAGCAGTCCTGGGAAGCAGGACTTCCTTAGACTGTTGGCCTAATCCCTTTTGGAGGTTGCCTTTCAACCCTACCATAGATCCTGTAGACTCTAGGACAAACAACTAAAAGGGAGGGGGCAAAGCCCCACCCATCAGCAGAAAATTGGATTAAAGATATATTGAGCATGGCCTTGCCTACCAGAGCAAGACCCAGTTTTCCCCACAGCCAGTCCCTCCTATCAGGAAGCTTGTACAAGTCTCTTCTCCTCAGAGGGCAGACAGAAGAAGCAAGAACACAGTGCCACAGCCTCCAGAATAAAAAACACAAGCTAACCAAAATGATCATGTGGATCACAGCCTTGTGTAATTCAGCGAGGCTATAGAGCCATGTCATTCAGGGCTACCTAAGATGGATGGGTCATGGTGGAGAGTTCTGACAAAACGTGGGCCACTGGAGAAGGAAATGGCAAACTACTGCAGTATTCTTGCCTCGAGAACCCCATGAACAGTATGAAAAGACAAAATGATATGACACTGAAATATGAGCTCCCTAAGTTCAAAGATGTCCAGTATGCAACTGGGGAAGAGTGGAGAAATAACTCTGGAAAGAATGAAGAGGGTGGGCCAAAGAGGAAATGATGCTCAGTTGTGGACATGTTTGGCAGTGAAAGTAAAGTTTGATCCTGTAAAAAAAAGTATTGCATAGGAACCTGGAATGTTAAGTCCATGAATCAAGGTAAATTGGTCAAGCAGGGAAATGGCAAGAGTAAACATCAGCATTTTAGGAATCAGTGAACTAAAATGGATGGGAATGGGCAAATTTAATTCAGATGACCATTATATCTACTACCATGGGCAAGAATCCCTTAGAAGAAATGGAGTAGCCCTCATAGTCAGCAAGAGAATCTAAAAAGCGGTACTTGGGTGCAATATAAGAAATGATGGAATGATCTGGTTCATTTCCAAGGCAAACCGTTCAACATCACAGTAATCCAAGTCTATGCCCCAACCAAAAATGCTGAAGAAGCTGAACAGTTCTATGAAGACCTTCAAGACCTTCTAGAATTAACACCCATAAAAGATGTCCTTTTCATTATAGGGGACTGGAATGCAAAAGTAGGAAGTCAAGATACCTGGAGTAAGAGGCAGATTTGGCCTTGGAGTACAAAATGAAGCAGGGCAACAGAATTTTGCCAAGAGAATGCACTGGTCATAGCAAACACCCTCTTCCAACAATACAAGAGACAGCCTTACACATGGACATCAGCAGATGGTCAACACCAAAATGAGATTGATTATATTCTTTGCAGTCAGAGATGGAGAAGTAAAAACAAGTCAGGAAAAAAAGGTTGGGTGCTGACTGGCTCAGATCATGAGCTCCTTATGGAAAATTCAGGCTTAAATGGAAGAAAGTATGGAAAACCACTAGACCATTCAGGTATGCCCTAAATCAAATCCCTTATGATTATATAGTGGAAGTGACAAATAGATTCAAGGGACTAGATCTGATAGACAGAGTGCCTGAAGAACTATGAACAGAAGTTCACAACATTGTATATGAGGTAGTGACCAAAACCATCCAAAGAAAACAAAATGCCAGAAAGCAAAATGGTTGTCTGAAGAGGCCTTACAAATAGCTGAGAAAAGAAGAGAAGCAAAGGCAAAGGAGTTAGGGAGAGATATACCCAACTGAATGCAGAGCTACAGAGAATAGCAAGTGGAGATAAGAAAGCCTTCTTAAGTGAAAAATGCAAAGAAATAGAGGGAAAAATAGAATGGGAAAGACTAGAAATCTCTTCAAGAAAATTGGAGATACCAAGGGAGCATTTCATGCAAAGATGAGCACAATAAATGACAGAAATGGCAAGGACCTAAAAGAAGCAGAAGAGAATAAGAAGAGGAGGCAAGAATATACTGAAGAACTATACAAAAAAGGCATAATGTCCCAGATAACCACAATGGTGTGATTCCCTCACCTAGAGCCAGACATCCTGGAGTGTGAAATCAAGTGGTCCTTAGGAAGCATTACAACAAACAAAGCTAGTGGAGTTGATGGAATTCCAGTTGAGCTATTTCAAATCCTCAAAGATGATGCTGTGAATATGCTGCACTCAATATGCTGGCAAATTTGGAAAACTCAGCAGTAGACACAGGACAGGAAAAGAAGGGCAGTTTTGATTCTAATCCTGAAGAAAGGCAATGCCAAAGAATGTTCAAACTAATGTAAAGTGCTTATTTCACATGCTAGCCAGGTAATGCTCAAAATCCTTCAAGCTTGGCTTCAGTAGTACATGAACTGCTTACTTCCAGATGTACAAACTGGATTTAGAAAAGTCAGAGGAAGTAGAGATCAAATTGCCAACTTCTGTTCTATCATAGAAAAAGCATGAGATTTCCAGGAAAACATCTACTTCTGCTTCACTTACTATGCTAAAGCCTTTGTATGGATCACAACAAACTGGGAAATTCTTAAAGAAATGGGAATACCGGACAACCATACCTGCCTCCTGAGAAACCTGTTTGCATGTCAAGAAGCAACAGTTAGAACTGGACATGGAACAACATACTGATTCAAAATTGGGAAAGGAGTACATCAAGGCTGTATGTTGTCACCCTGCTTATTTAAATTCTATGCAGAGTACATCATGCAAAATGTCAGGCTGGATGAATCACAAACTGGAATCAATATTGCTGGGAGAAATGTCAACAATCTCAGATATGCAGATGGTACCACTCTAATGGCATAAAGCAAAGAAGAACTAAAGAGCCTCTGGATGAAGGTGAAAGAGGAGAGTGAAAAAGCTGGCTTAAAACTCAACATTCAAAAATCTAAGATCCTGGCCTTCAGCCCCATCACCTCATGCAAATAAATAAAAGTGGAAACAATGACAGATATTATTTTATTGGGCTCAGAAATCACTGTGGGTGGTGACTGCAGTCATGAAATTAAAAGATGCTTGCTCCTTGGAAGAAAAGCTGTAACAGACCTAGACAGCATATTAAAAAACAGTTATCACTTTGCCAACAAAGCTCCGTGTAGTTAAAAAGCTATGGTTTTTCCAGTAGTCATCTATGGATGTGAGAGTTGGACCAAAAAAGACTGAGCACTAAAGAACTGATGCTTATGAACTGTGGTGCTGGAGAAGACTCTTGAGAGTCCCTTGGACAGCAAGGAGGTCAAACCAGTCAACCCTAAAGGAAATCAACCCTGAGTATTCATTGGAAGAACTGATGCTGACGTTCCAATACTTCACGTGATGTGAAGAGCAGAGTCATTGGAAAATACCCTGATGCTGAGAAAGATTTAGAGCAGGAGGAGAAAGGATTGACAGGATGAGCTGGTTAAATGACATCACTGACTCAATGGAGATGTTTGACCAAATTTTAGCAGATAGTGAAGCACAGGGAAGCCTGGCATGCTGATGTCCATAGGATCGCAAAGAGTCAAACACGACCCAGCCCTGGTAGCTCAGCTGGTAAAGAATCTGCCTGCAATGCAAGAGACCCTGGTTTGATTCCTGGGTCAGGAAGATCCCCTAGAGTAGGGAACAGGCTACCCACTCCAGTATTCTGGCCTGGAGAATTCCATGGACTGTAAAGTCCATGGGGTTGCAAAGAGTCAGACATGACTGAGTGACTTTCACTTTGATAGATAGTGAAGGACAGGGAAACCTGGCATGCTACAGTCCATGTGATCGCAAAGAATCGGACATGACTTAGTGACTGAACAGCAATAGCTGTTCTTGTTGCAATTAAAATGCAATTAATTCCATCACTTTTACCCTAGTTTTTATTTATTTATTATTGATGTATGTAGTCATACTTTAAAATACTGTCATTATCCTTTCCTTTTTGAAAATAGGTTCAGGGAAACTGTCACTATTTGCAGATGACATGACATTCTACATAGAAAATCATAACAATGCTACCAGAAAGCTACTAGAGCTCTTCAATGAATTCTATTATGCATGATGCAAAAATAATGTACAGAAATTTGTTGCATTTCTATACACCAACCATTAAATATCAGAAAAAGAAATTAAAGAAAACACCCCACTTATCATCACTTTAAAAAGAATAAAATGACCATTCTAGCCAAGGAAATCTACAGATTCAATGTAATCCCTATCAAAATACCAGTGACATTTTTCACTGAACTGGAATAAGAAATTTTAAAATTTTAAATGAAACACAAAAGACCCCACGTAGCTATAACAGTTACTGGCACAAAAACAGACAAATAGATAAAGTTTCTCACTTTTAATCAGAAATCTCTAGCTTTGTGAATTTATTCAACAGTTAATTGCAAAGAAAACTGTTTATTTCTTTAATGCATATCTTTTTTTTAATGTTTTAAAAATTTATTTATTTTAATTGGAGGCTAATTGCTTTACAATATTGTAGTGATTTTTGCCATACATTGACATGAATCAGCCATGGGTGTACTTCATGTGTTCCCCATCCTGAACACCCTTCCTCCCCATCCCACCCCTCAGGGTCATCCCAGTGCACCAGCCCTGAGCACCCTGTCTCATGCATCAAACCTGGACTGGTGATCTATTTCACATATGATAATATACTTGTTTCAATGCTATTCTCTGAAATCATCCCCCCCCACCCCCACCTTCTACCACAGAGTCCAAAAGTCTGTTCTTTACATCTGTGTCTCTTTTGCTGTCTCACATATAGGGTCATTGTTACCATCTTTCTAAATTCCATATATATGTGTTAATATACTATATTGGTGTTTTTCTTTCTGACTTATTTCACTCTGTATAATAAGCTCCAGTTTCATTAATGAATATTTATTGACTATTACTCTCTGGCAGGCATTTTGATGGTAGGCTCTAGGAATATAGCAGTGAACTAAATCAAGTCTCTGCCCTCATGAGGTTTGTATTCTACAACTAATAAATATTTCCATTCAAGGAATCCCTTCCTCTCAAATGTTAGTGGCAAAGAATTTGATGAAATTCTTTGATTTAATGATTATTTTAAATGTAATTATTTTGAAAAACCTGTTGATTTTGTTTGCTGTTTGTAGTCATCATTTATCAGGAAGATATTCCTTCTATTCATAGTTTGCTAAGGAATTAATCATGAATGGGGCTGATTTTTTCAAATACTTTTTTCCATTAACTGAAATAATTATCCAGTTTTTCTTATTTATTTTTTTATGAAGTAAATTATATCAATATTTGAATGTTACACCAGCTGTGCATTCATAGAACACACTCCACTGAGCTATAATGTATTATACTTATATTGCTAGGTTGGTTTGCCAAAAAAATTGTTTCTAAAGATAGTTGTGTTGATATTTATGAGAAATATTGTTTGTAGTTTGTGTTTTCTTCTGAGGCACATGTCTGGTTTTAGAACCAAGATATGGTGGCCTAAAAAATGTAGAATTTGCCAATGGACTTATGTGGATTCTGTTTAATTAGGAGATATATATTAAGAGATTTGTAGCAAAGAGTATTAGTAGGAGATTATAATTATATATTAATGAATATGAGTAAATATAATTATATAATAAATGGCAAATATATGTGACGCTTTATGTATATATCAACATAAAATCAAACAATGAAGCAATTGAAAGTGAAATCAAACAGGAATACATACACGCATATGTGAAAAGAAGGAAGAAATGAAGAAGGAAAGGAAGGAAGGAATATTTAATAAATTTAAAATAAACCTCGTGGCTTATTCTGAGTTGCCTGAACAATAAACTATCTGTGACTCTGGGTTTCTCCTTCTCCGAGCCAGACTGGTTGCATCCAAGTTCAGTGCTTAATGAGGAAAATAAACTGTATCACCCCAAGAAACCCAAGTTGTTTAAAGTCTGGAGAGCTGGCGTTCCTGTATAGTTCCTATATAAAGCTGGCACCTGGAAGCAGACTGCCTGTGCCTAGGGGGTTGTGTGTACCCCGTTTGACAAGGTCACGTTGTTCCTGTGCCTCAAAGAAGGGAGAGCAACTTCACTCATGCTGTGTGTCCAATGGGATCAGACCCTGACCTATGTTTTTGTGTGATAATGGAATAATGGTGGGCTTGCATTTATCATTTCTTGTTGATTCAGTTCTTGAAATTCTTTCTTCTCCCTAATAATTGCTTAACTCTTGCTGTTTGATATTTTGGAATATGTCCTGAGCTCTCTTCAGTGACAGGTGGTAACTACGAGTGGATCAAACATGTTCTTCTCTATATTACCTTCACCTACTACCAAAAGACCTCTTGCTCTTCCCTTCTGGTAAGTTTGTGCACTCAGGGGCCTATATCTTTCCTTCCTCTTTTCTCTTCATTATTACTGCAAGAAACTTATAGCCCTTACCCTAAAAAAGCTCTCACTAAGGTCAACAATGACCGAAGGATATTTTAATTCTGTTACCAAACAAATCCCAGGTCTTAGGAGCCAGAGAAGCCTGGTGGTATTAGTCTTGTATGGATCTAAGAGTTTATGGCCAATGTTATATGAATAACTATGGAACAGATTAACATAAATAGTTTTGTAACTCATGAAATACAATTTAACTAATACGGTGACCATTTTCAAATTAAATTATCAAAATCCTCTGTCTACATTGTGTATTATCTGTGGGTAATATAATTGGATATTTCCAAAAATGGCCAGGTTCTGTCCTTCTTTATATATAAATTTATCCTTACCAATTTCCAACACAATTTCTGGCTCACTATACAATAATTAAAATTCCATGGCCAAGAGGCACATGAAAAAAATGCTCAATATCACTAATTATTAGAGAAATGCAAATCAAAACTATGATGAAGTATCACCTCACACCAGTCAGAGTGGCCATCATCAAAAAGTCTACAAATAATAAATGCTGGAGAGGGTGTGGAGAAAAGGGAACCTTCCTACACTGTTAGTGGGAATGTAAAGTGGTAGAGCCACTGTGGAGAACAGTATGGAGATTCCTCAAAAAACTAGGAATAAAACTACCATATGACCCAATAGCCCCAGTACTGGGCATATATCTGTAGAAGAATCTAATTCAGAAAGATACATGCACCCCTATGTTTATAGCAGCTATTTACAGTAGCCAAGACATGGAAGGAACCTAAATGTCCAATGACAGAGGAATGGATAAAGAAGATGTGGTACATGCAACAGAATATTACTCAGCCAGAAAATGAATGAAATAATGCCATTTGCAGCAACATGAATGTACCTAGGGATTATGATATCCAGTAAGACAGAGAAAGACAAATATCATATGATATCACTTATATATGGAAACTAAAAAAAATGACACAAATAAACTTATTTACAAACTATAATTAGACTCACAGACATAGAAAACAGACATGGTTACCAAAGGGGCTAGAAGGGAAGAGGAGAGAGAGAAATTAGGAGTTTGGGATTAACATATACACACTGCTGCTGCTAAGTCACTTCAGTCGTGTCTGACTCTGTGCGACCCCATAGTTGGCAGCCCACCAGGCTCCCCCGTCCCTGGGATTCTCCAGGCAAGAACACTGGAGTGGGTTGCCATTTCCTTCTCCAGTGCATGAAAGAGAAAAGTGAAAGTGAAGTCGCTCAGGTGTGTCCGACTTTTAGCGACCTCATGGACTGCAGCCTACCAGGTTCCTCTGTCCATGAGATTTTCCAGGCAAGAGTACTGGAGTGGGGTGCCATTGCCTTTCCCAAACATATACGCACTACTATATATTAAATAGGTGAACAATAAGGACCTACCACAATAAGTATACCACAGGGAACTCAATATCTTATGATAACCTATGATGGAAAAAAATCTGAAATATATATACATATATATGTGTGTGTGTATATATAACTGAATCACTTTGCTGTACACTTGAAACTAGCACATTGTAAATTAACCATACTTCAATGTAAAGAAACAGGAATCCAGCTTAGTGATCCAGATTCTATGGAACCTCCTAACTTCAGATTTGCTGTAGTAATACATGATCAGGGAAAGTGACATATGATTTAATGTAATAAAATTTGTTATGTGCATCTTCATTCCTGTTGACACATCAAATGACACATTTCAGTGATTTAAGAAGCTATGACATCATAGCCATTTCTTTTTCCCACTTATGTGAAGTGACTGTTTTTCATATTTTACTGTGTAAGTAACGAAGCTTGTTCATGTGATTCTTTATTCTCATGCTCACAATATAGCATTGTAATCACTAGTTAATAGCATAGGTATAAACATAATGCCAATTACATTGTAAAAGATTATTGTCATAATCCATTCACTACTACCTCAACTTGTTCTTTGGCTAAACACAAACATAAACCTGCTTTTTTCTGTGTTCCATTTATATTTTTTACAACATGGTTTAAATCATTATATTCTAAGTTTCAGGACCTATGTGATATATTTGCAATTTTGCCATATTCATATTTTACCTCTACTATTATTTACTTCTTATCTTTTTATATCAAATTATTTTTGTACTTGGTTTCTTCCTGAGAAATAATATCCATGAAGACAAAGGTTTTATGTATTGATTAGTTTTTTCTAATATCCACTCAAATACAGCATATTAATACTCAAATATTAGCCTACACTGCTTGTCAACATGCCAATCAAAATCATCTCACACATACCCAATGATCAATTAATTACCACTTTGAAAAAACAGGTTATGAAACCATTGTCAAATCTAAATATATTCTCTTCACACAAACATACCTCAAGTCATATGCCCATACATGTATGCACACGCTCATATACACACAAAAACATACAACTACATATACACATTCATGAAACAGACCTTTCCTTGACAATTTTGTTTTCCTTCTTGTATTTGGGTTTTATGTAGAAATTCAGAATTAACATAACAAGCCTCAATTTAAAAACAGAGAAACCATGATGGTATTAATGTAAATGACTTGATTTACAGTAAGCTTTTCTAAAAAACAGCATTTAGCAAATGAGAATTAGCATTCCTGTTGCAATTGAAATCACTAATTTGCAATTTGCTAAAGAATTAGTACTTTTACTAGCAGGTGTTAATTTGTAAATAAAATGAAATTTCATGAGATCCTTGAATTACCTAGAGTCAGGATCTTTCTACTCCAGAAATCTTCCCATGGAATGAGTTTTCATAAAAGTTATTGACAGGTTTGGAGAATAAATTCCTGTTTTTGTCATTTCTGAACTGGAGTTTGTAAGTTTTTACTTTCCCATGGAGTGATTGTGATGATATCTGTATGAGAAACATTAACCTTCAGAGGCAAACCAAGGCTTGATCTCTAAATATGAAAAAATGTTCAGTGGTGGTGCTGGCCTAGTAATATACTTCTGAAATTACCACTGACATACTGTAGACTTAAAAAGATAAATTCTTGTGTATCATCATATAATTTCACAATAAATAAAAAGAGTGTTAACTGAAGGGTAAACGAAAAGAATTTCAAAGCTGTTAGATTCAGAATAAGAACCAGATAGGGTTGTAGAGGCTAGGGAATGTGAATCTTACGAATCAATTGGTATTAGTAGGTTGGTCAGGGCTTGAGGATTCCCCTTAGCTTTTACTGTGGTTGTAATGTTCTGTGGCCACTGAGTGGCTCACTAGATGGCTGTTGAATGAAAGAATTAGAGGAAAAGGTATTTATTTGGCCTATGATAGAGTGAAATGTGCACAATTAGATGATACAACAGTTCTCCAAAGTCATAATCACACAAAAAGAATAAAAGACAAAGTAACATCCAGTTTATTAAGCTTAAGTAGTTGAGACATCTGTTTAGAACATTAAACATTAAAATAGAAAAATGCAGGTGATGATTGACATTCTTATGTGAAATTGGGTTTCCTGGTCAAAACATGTCAGCATTCATGTTCATTTCTATTGTCCTCCCCTTTCATTCACTTTACGTATGTCTTTCAAAGCCTTTTCAACTAAAGAGATTACAGTGAATTCAATGATAAACAAATTTTCTTAACTTGGTGGGTTGAGCCCTGCAACTTCCAAGAGACCTAACTGTGAAACTGTTAAGAGATTTTGCTTAGAGGAAAAATGTATAACTTTAGAGAATATTATTGTACACTAATCATCCTGATCAGACATTTGTGATATGACTTTGCAATGAAATGGTAATTTTTTCCCCAAAAAAAGCCTGACTGTAAGAATATGTATGTGCTCAGTCATGTTCGACTATTTGCAACCCATGGATTGTAGCCCGCTAGGCTCCTCTGTCCATGGGATTCTCCAGGCAAGAATACTAGAGTTAGTTGCCATTTCTTCCTCCAGGGGATCTTCCCAACCCAGGGACTGAACTTGAGTTTCCTGCTTGGCAGTCAGATTCTTTACCACTGAGCCACCTGGGAATTCTGCATTTCTGTGATAATTGATGGTTTTGACCATCTATTCATGTGATTGTTGGCAATTTATTTATGTTTGTGAAACAACAGTGAAAATATATTCCTAATTTTTATTGAGGTGTTTATCTTCTCTTTTTTGAGTTATAAGAATGATCTGTGTATTCTGGATATACTGTATATGTTTCTTCCTAATCTGTGGTCTAATCACTTTTTTCTAATGATATTTTTTTAATGAGCACAGAATTTAACTTGGTGAACGTTTTTAATCAATATTTTAGCTCAAATTTAGTGCTTTTATGTACTCTGTAAGAAACATTTGCTTACTCCAAGTTCACAATGATGTTTGCTTTGTTTTCATTTTGAAGCTTTGTTGTTTTACCTTAATCATTAGGGGTATGATTGATCTTCCTGGAAGACAAGGTTTATATTATACCTGAGAATATCCAGATTTATATTAATATTTATTGAAAAAGACTTTACTTTTACCTTTAGGTTGCCTTGCTAACTTTGTCAAAACCAGTTGGCCATATAGTTAAATATATAGAGAAATAATGTTCCATTATTAATGTTCTATGATGTTCCATTGATGAATCACTATTTTCTTCTCAAATACTTTAGTTTGATCGTAAATCTTGGAACTGAGTAATATGATACCAACAAATATGTTGTATTTTTTCAATATTGTTTTGATTACATTTTTTCATATGAATTGGATTGATTTTATAGAAATTTAAGACTCAACTGCTGAATTATTACCAAAAAAAAAAAAAATACAGCTGGCAAATTTGACTTACATTTCTTAGGTCAGAAATTCGTATTTCTTTGAATTTATAGACAAAACTGGGGAAAATTGGTATCTAAACAGTAGTGAGTCTTCTAATCTTAGTCCAAAATAATACACTTAATTGTTTTTCTTTCACAATTAGACTCAAGATACTGAGTTTCAGAAAATATACCAGAGGTGCAGTACCCTTCGCATTGTATCACTTCAGGGGATCCATGGCATATATCTGACACCACTTGTGATCAGCCTGTGTCACTTGGTTATATTAGTGGTTATCACAAGTCTCCACTGAAAACTAATATCTTTTCCCCTTCCATGCTTTGTTATTTGAGAGTTCGTTCCTAACTAAAGCCTATACTCCAGGATTGTGGGAGTGAGGCAAAAAGGAAGATTAAGTGCCACTTCTGGGAGGAGTACTATCTATAGGTATTTTTTGAAATTATTCTATAAAAATTTTGTATCTTCTCTATTCAATTATTTATATCACTATGGACTCATGTCTTTGGGGTGATAATCCAGTGGTACAGTTGAGTTCAGTTCAGTTCAGTCACTCAGTCGTGTCCGACTCTTTGTGACCCCATGAACTGCAGCACACCAGGCCTCCCTGTCCATCACCAACTCCCGGAGTTTACTCAAACTCATGTCCATAGAGTCGGTGATGCCATCCAGCCATCTCATTCTCTGTTGTCCCCTTCTTCTCCTGCCCTCAATCTTTCCCAGCATCAGGGTCTTTTCCAATGAGTAAACTCATCGCATGAGGTGGCCAAAGTATTGGAGTTTCAACTTCAGCATCAGTCCTACTGATGAACACCCAGGACTGATCTCCTTTAGGACGGACTGGTTGGATCTCCTTGCAATCCAAAGGACTCTCAAGTCTTCTCCAACACCACAGTCCAAAAGCATCAATTCTTCAGTGCTCAGCTTTCTTTATAGTCCAACTCTACATCCATACATGACCACTGGAAAAACCATAGCCTTGACCAGATGGACCTTTGTTGGCAAAGTAATGTCTCTGTTTTTTAATATGCTGTCCAGGTTGGTCATAACTTTACTTCCAAGGAGTAAGTGTCTTTTAATTTCATGGCTGCAGTCACCATCTACAGTGATTTTGGAGCCCAGAAAAATAGTCAGCCATTGTTTCCACTGTTCCCCCATCTATTTGCCATGAAGTGATGGGACCAGATGCCATGCTTTTAGTTTTCTGAATGTTGAGCTTTAAGTCAACTTTTTCACTCTCCTCTTTCACTTTCATCAAGAGGCTCTTTAGTTCTTCATCACTTTCTGTCATAAGGGTGGTGTCATCTGCATATCTGAGGTTATTGATATTTCTCCCAGCAAACTTGATTCCAGCTTGTGCTTCCTCCAGCCCAGCATTTCTCATGATATACTGCGCATATAAGTTAAATAAGCAGGGTGACAATATGCAGCCTTGACGTACTCCTTTTCCTATTTGGAACCAGTCTGTTGTTCCATGTGGTACAGTATACATTCTATTGCTACTGTTATTCCAGATTTGGCCATTGGGAGCTCCTTCAGGTTGTCTCCTGTGTCCCCTCAATTGCCCCTGTCCTTTTGTTTTCTTGAACTCTTCATAACTTTCTGTACTATTAGATGCTCTAGTCTTGTCTCCTAATTTTCCTGCCCCATCCCTAAATTTGGTTATTTATCCAAGGAGCCTTGGTCCCTTTTCTTGGAGAATTTCAAGTCCAATGGGGGAGGTGATCATTGGCTTTCCTCTTCACATCAAAGGGGCTGAATGAAGTGGAGGGAAACAGCACTATTCGGCACTCTGCTTTCCTTCTCTCCTTAGAGCAGCAAGGCCCAGTGAGGACCGAGAGTGTCAGGGTATTGACTGAAATGGCATGGGGAGGGCTGTTTGAATAGGGATGCAGTTGTCACCTTCAACGTGTCTGTGTGCTGTACCTGATTCCAAGACCTGCCATTCATCTGGCTAAACTTGTGATTGGCACATCTTGGAATGAAGTAATGTACAACAACTACAACAAAGATGGTGGTCCTGAAGGAGGAGGTATGGCTGCCTGAGTCTTTCCTTGAATCATAGCACCATGTTTAGAGTACTGGGCTGCATCAGGGGACCATTGTGCATGCCTTCTAAGGAATAAGATGCAGGGAATTAGGGCACCCTAGGAAAACCTTCATATGTATGTTCTTGAGGGTTTAAACGTTAGATAAAAAAGGGACCTGGGCATATGGACCACAACATGTGGGAAGTTACAATGCTCCTCCGTCTTACCATTGATATTTCTCTCTGCAGAACCAGATTTTCCTTTTCTTGGACTCACCTTCAATCATAATTGAAGCCGCCAAAGTCAGAGTAACCATTGTTAAGTTAGATGAAGCTCTGTCAGTCTGATATATAGTATTCAACACTTATTTATTGATTTATTATGTGTATGCTTATTCACTTACTTTTTTGTTATGTGAAAAATGGATGGGCAATGGGGAACTATACATTAGAACTCTTTTTAAAATTAATTTATTTATTTTAATTGGAGGCTAATTACTTTATAATATTGTAGTGGTTTTTGCCCTACATTGACATGAATCAGCCACGGTAGAATTCTTGATAATGATAAAATGCTTCTATTTTTCCCTTTTATTCACCTTTGGATTTCTATTCTAGACCCTGCACACAGAGGAAGACAAAGAAGATAGTAGCTGGGTAGTTGGAGACTATCTGCAGAACTGGAGAAGTGCATGGGAAGCAACTTACACATTTTATATTCTTCTATGAAAACATAGAGTCTTGAAGCTCTGTAAAGGTAAGCCTTCTTCAACCAAATTAGTGGTTATGGAAAACTAGGGATTTTGGTATCCCTGTATCTCAGGGGGCCACAGGTTTCACTCTCATTTCAATTCTTGGCAAAAATTTAGGTTGTGATCAAAGGAAATTTCTTTATCTATCTCAACATTATTACGCATGTACAAAGGCTTCCCAGGTGGCTTGGCAGTAAAGAACATGCCTGTCAATGGAGGAGACACAAAAGATGCTGTTTTGCTCCCTGAGTCAGGAAGATCCTCTGGAGAAGGCAATTGCAACCCACTCCGGTATTCTCTGTGATGCAGTCTGTTAGCGTGTTTGGCCATTAACCGAAAGGTTGGTGGTTTGAGCCCACCCAAGGATGTGTCTTTTGTGCTATAGAATGTAAAGGATTTGTAGCTCTCCCTAGGGCTTCCCTGATAGCTCAGTTGGTAAAGAGTCCACCTGCAATGCAGGAGGCCCTGGTTCAATTCCTGTGTCGGGAAGATCCCCTGCAGAAGTGATAGGCTACCCATTCCAGTATCACGACTGAGTGACTTTCACTTTCACCAGTATTCTTGACTGGAGAATCCCATGGACAGAGGAGCTTAGCAGGCTACAGTCCATGGGGTCACAAACACTTACATGACTGAGCACACATGCATGCACAACCTGTGTCTACTACTTATGATATTTTCTTTCCTGCATCACATGAGCTAAGGCTTTCTCTGCACAGTCTCACTACTCCAGATGTGCGTAGGCCAGTGACTATGACACCGTTGAAGATTGTTTTCAGATTTAATTGTGGGTTTATTTTGGAAAGGTGTGAGAGTTTATGTGTGTGTTTGTGTATAATTGTCCTGAAATGTGTAAGGATTCTTATTTGACACTGAAGTAGCCCTGGATGGTTTTCAGGAGTAATGTATGTGGAGAAAGCTGATACAAATGGTACAACCAGTTCAAACATGGCTACAGAACAGCTTCTAAATAGAAGTAATATGTTCCATGGAATATGAAAATATTACAGCTGGGCATGACCTTTGGATTTTGTCATGGATCAAGATGCCTTAGAAATGGTCTCAGTTTGTTTGAAAGTAAATCCTGAGGGAAATAACCTGTTTCAAAGGACCCATCACACAAAGAAATCCATTTCAAATATTCAAAGGAATATTTTAGAGACTTAGGTCTGTAAATAACTTCATGATTCAATATTTGAATAACCGTAGCATGTAAGGGCAGCAGAGGGAGCATATAAGAGTGAGCCTAGAGGGAAGGGATCAGTTGCTCAGTTGTGTCTGACTCTTTGCAACCCCAGTGACTGCTGCACGCCAGGCTTCCCTGTCCATCACCAATTCCTGGAGCTTGCTCAAACTCATGTTCATTGAGTCAGTGATGCCATTCAACCATCTCATCCTCTGTCGCCCCCTTCTCCTCCTGCCTTCACTCTTTCCTAGCATCAGGGTCTTTTCCAATGAGTCAATTCTTCTCATCAGTTGGCCAGCGTATTGGAGTTTCAGCTTCAGCATAAGTCCTTCCAATGTATATTCAGGACTGATTTCCTTTAGGATTGACTACTTTGATCTCCTTGCAGTCCAGGGGACTCTTGAGAGTCTTCTCCAACACCACAGTTCAAAAGCATCAATTCTTCACCGCTCAGTTTTCTTTATGGTCCGACTCTCATATCCATACATAACCACTGGAAAAACCTTAGCTTTGACTCAGTGGACCTTTGTCAGCAAAGTAATGGTAGGAAATGAATTTCTCAAGAGTGAGGAAACCAATGTGAATGTGTATTAAGAATGATTCTGTGTACAGCAAAGGGATTCAGACACATAAACATACATGTACACACACACACACATATATATATATATATATATATCTTTTCTGTTATAGCTACTTACATGGTATTGATTACAGTTCCCTCTGCCATACCGTAGATCCTTGTATATATCTTTTATATTTGATAGTTTGTATCTGTTAATCCCCAAATCCTCAAATTTATCTCTCCCCCTAATTTGGTTCTTGTGTACACCAAGGTCAACAATGAAAGTTAGATTCAACAGTTGGCTTGGGAGGTAGAGTAGGTGCTCTTTTGTCTCACAAAGAGAAGAGGACCAGTCAGCCTAGGGTCTTGGCAACCTGTGAATATAGTATTTTTGTCTTCTGGTCTCCACTAGAACCGAAATACTCAAGTACAGTTGGGTCAGTACTCAACTGCCCACTTCAGGAACTCTCTGAATTCTCACTCTGCTGCTGCTCTAGATAAGCACAAAGGGATGCAGCTGTTTTTGTCTTTTTTTTCTTTGTTCACCAGGCAAGAACATCCTCCGTGTTCCATTATACTTATATAAAGAAGCTCGACTGGAGGACATGGCTGAGGTAGAAATAAGTACCAGCCAAAAGACTGTCAGAGCTGAAAGAGGTGACAAGGATTGTGCCCATAACAAACCCCTTATCACAGACCAGATACTTGGGTTATAGATGGCTCAGATATATTTACTGAAGATGTGAAAGTTCTAACATTTTTGTGAAATGGGAACTATTGAAAGTAAAAAAAAAAGACCTGGGAAACTCCAGTTTATATGTCCCCTTCCCTAAGTCTTCCCCCGCCCCCACCATAGCAAGTGACAGGTGGAAGTGTGTTTCCAAACCCTCTTTCCTCTCTCTCTGAAGACTTGGCATAAGATGACTCATTCTTTTAGACTGTGGCTGGTCTGTGGTCTCCTTTCACCTTAACATGCTCTCTTTCATCTTCTATCAGGTTCAGTAGGTCATCAAAAATCAGAGTCCTTGGCGCCTGTGTCACAGAATGGAAAATTGGAAAAATATATTATCAACATCCAAACTTTTTGATCAAGGGTTGAGATAATCTAAAGCTGAGAGGAGGAAAAGATATATCTAGGACTTCACCTCATGTCTCTCTTAGCATTGAAGAGCTATATATTAAATGGTTAGTTTCTTTTCAAGAGACACAAGAGATGGGATTTCTGCCCTCTCAGTATTTGCACCCCTGACTGATGTCCCCTTTGCTTCCTGAGGGTTTTACTGTGCTTTCACTACTGTGGATTTGAAATGAAGGAATTTGGGGGGACAATGGAGTATGGGGATATTTTAAATATTTTTTTCTTGTTTTGTTTGGGTTTACTTTGGGGGAAACAGATATTTTCAATACTTAGTTCGTAACAACTTGAAAGATAACATGTTAGAGTAAAGATATCTCCTAAATGAGGAAGGAAAACCAGGAAGGGGCTCATTCTCTTTGGGGCATGAGAAACCTCCAAGGGTACACAGAGGAAGTGAGGGGAAACTTATTCAGGTAGAGATGGAACTTGTCAGGCAGTATGTTTTTATGGAAAATGATGGCTATCACACTGTGGCCGTCAGTATTGGGTAGATATTAGTAGAGCTATATTGATGTAAGGTGGACTGGGCAGAGGGGCCACCTTGAGCCATGCTATGTGCACTGCCCTATTTAGGAAGATGCCATTGACACGTGTGCCTTTCTGCATAGAGTAAAGCTCAACAAGTATACCTTGGTTGGTGGCTTAAATCCCTGAGAAAAATTTGTTCCAAGTAAGTCATTCATGAGTCTATAACCCTTTATTATAAAGAGATATGGCCACAGAGAAGGAGGCATGCCCAGGGATATAACCCTACCAAAATTCTGCTATGAAAAATTCCCTGATTTAGACAGTATCAAGACTCTGTTAATATGATGCTCTCCATACTCGGCAGTGTAATGCCACTCCGTCTTCATAGAAGGAACAGTGTTCCCTGGTGGGCTGTCTATGAAAATTTCACCATAGTTTTAGGTCCTATATACCGCAGGACATCTGAAAACCCAAGGCTGGACATTAATGTGGCAGCTGAGGCTAGATGGAAGGAATATTCACTGATTTTTCAGTTTAAAAATTTCCAAGCACATACAGCACGCCAGTCCTCATGTGAGGTACTGTAAATATAGTAGGAGAACAGGAGAGGCAAAACTTCAAGAAGCACTTAGTATAAATATACAATAGCTAGTAAAAAAAAAAAAAAAAAAAAAAAAGAATGTGAACTGTGCACAACAGCCCAAAGTACTCTGACCGACAGTAAAGTGTATTGAGGATTGGACAGTGCTCCAGAAATAAGTCATGGTCATTTCAAAGACAGTGATCAGGGAAGGTTTCTCTGAGAAGACACTGAGTAAAGTCCTGTGTTATGAAGGGAGGGAATCAATCCCTAATTTCTCAGTGCTCCAAGACTTCATTTCTGCCTTAGTGTTGGAGCTAATCCCAGTTTTTCCTGTTGATCTTTTCTCACTGTCCAGTTTCACCTCCAACACACATAGTTCTACCCTGGCCCAAGGGATTTTGTGGTGCAAATTCATGGAAATACTGAGATACTTTGGTTAAAGAAGTGGAAAAGAAAGGGGATCCAACAAAGAACCTGTCAAGTTGGATGATATATCTCCATGACGGAAGAATAGGAGTTGATGGAAATAAGAAAAAAAATTAACTGCTGCCATGATACTTTATGTAGAGGGGATATCACTTCTCTGGGAGGTTTCCAAAAATCACCAGCAAGAAATTGAGTATATTTTTTAAAAGGGAAGAAAAGACATTGAAGACATTTGAAAATGATGCTTTTGCTGGTACTGATTATCCTTGAATGTGAGAAACCCAGATCAGAGACTGAGACTGAGTTTCTTGTCTCAAAGGAGTTGCAGCTGCCTGTAAAACTAATAGTACATGTGCACAAGTATTGTCTGCGAGACTTAATTTTACTTTCTACCCTCTGCCAACTTAAAACCGGTGCATGGCTACTATGGCTGTTTCTTGTGCTTCTGCATTCCTGCTAGATTAAATTGAGGACAACCTAGTGCAAGACAACATGGTGGTAAGAGAGAAGGCTGAGTTGAACAACAGACTGCAGTCCAGCTCTCTGATGACAGAGCTCAACACATCTGCAGTGTCAATAGGAAATTGGGCCCTCTCTATTATGATTTCCTTTCTCTCTTATAGGAAATAGAGGGGAAAATAGTGTTTCCTCATTTTGGGTAATCTGCACAGAGAGAACAGAGACACAAAGTGGCCAGTGGTCCTTAAGACACAGCTGGGAAGAGGAGCATTGGGATGAATAATGTTGAGAGGAGTTAAAGTCTTCTTGAAAATACTGGTAGAGTTGGTCTCCATATTCATGGATTGCACATGCACAGATCCAATCAAGCACAATGAAAAATATTTGAAAAAATTCACAAAGTTCCAGAAGGCAAAACTTGATTTTACTGAGGACCAGTAGCTATTTATATAGCATTTATAGTGTACTTACTATTATGTACATAGCACTTACATTGTATGAGGTATTATACATAATATAATTTAAAGTATACAAGATCATACTAAGAGAAGTTAGAAAGAGAAAGACAAAAACCATATGCTATCACTTGTATGTGGAATTTAAAATATGACACAAATTAACATATCTATGAACCAAAAACAGACTCAAAGACAGAGTATAAACTTGTGGTTGCCAAGAGGGAGGGGGTTGAAGGAAGAATGGATTGGGAATTTGGAGTTAGCAGATGCAAACTATTATATATAGAATAGATAGCATCAGGTGACTCAGTGGTAAAGAATTCGCCTGCCAATGCAGGAGCCATAGGAGATACAGGTTCGATCCCTGGGTCAGGAAGATCCCCTGCAGGAGGAAATGGCAACCCACTCCAGTATTCTTGCCTGGAAAATTCCATGGTCAGAAAAAGCCTAGCGGGCTATAGTCCATGGGGTTGCAAAGAGTCAGACATGACAGAGCATGCCCCCACCACCATGCAGATAACAAGGTCCTACTGTATAGCAAAGGGAACTATATTCAATATCCTATAGTAAACTATAATGGAAAAGAATATGAAAAAGAACATATATACTTATAACTGAATCTCTTTGCTGTACACCACAAACTAACACAGCACTGTGAATCAAGTATACTTCAATTAAGAAAAAAGTAAAGTATATGAGAAAGTATGCATAGGTTATATGCAAAAACCCTGCCATTTTACATAAGGGGCTTGAGCATCCTCCGATGCTGGTATCTGTTGGGGATACTGGATACCAAGGGATGACTGTACTTTTTGGGAAAATGTGGAACTTCTTGTGGTTACTATAGTAATATAGACCAGGTATTTTCCCTATTAAATAAGGAAGATTTCAAGACTTTCAGACATCAAGACAGTTTCCTTTATCTGTCTTGATTATTGTTTCAATAAAAATTTATAAACTAGATATAATTTTCCCATACTTGTCCACCTACCTATTTGAAAGATCTTCAGCCACTATTTTCAAAAAAGAATAACAAAACAAACAAACAAAAAAAGAACAAAACTCAAGTTTTAGACTGACATCTTCTCACCTGTACTGCCAGCATTTTCAGGTGTGTGTGTGTGTGTATACAATTTAACATTTCAGTGTATGCACAATACTATAGCTTCTTTTTAGTGAACACTTATGCAAGTTTAGATGAATGTGAAATTTGTATAACAGTGACAAAATTCAAGATATAGAATAGTTTTCACCATGTAAAAAAAAAAAAAAATCTTACCAACTTATAGAGTAAGAACTTCCCATAATTCCCAGAGTCTAGAATCCATTCACCATATTTGTTTCCCTGTATTTTGGTGTCCTAGGCTTAGTCTTTCCAGAGAAACACAGGCACGTAATAGCATGTGTCTAAGATTTAAAGAAATGGAAAAACATGCTCAAGGAAAAGGCTCAGAAAACCCAGATCCTGAGAGGGATATAAGGGCATCCTTAGGTCCCAAGTTCCTATCTGTTTTGTACATCATTCTCAATAAGTAAAAATTTTACTCCAGAGTCTGAAAAAAAAGGGGATTTCTATTCTTTCCATAGCAACAATAAACAATCTCCACCCCCCCCACCACTTTGTTTTTAGGATTTTGTATGTTTTAAGTGCTTATTTTGTAATTCTAGAGTTGAGGTAAGAAGCTCAGGTAGAGGGCCTCAGATATTTGAGAGATAAAGTTGGGGTTGATGTGATAGTGTGTATTCTCTGCCTAAGTGGATGTGAGGAATGTAAACTGCTTGTTAGTACCTCATTATATTAATAAGTAGTAAAAAAGGCTAAGATAATGCATGCAAGGATATTTCTTCCATGAGCAAAAAAACCTAGGAGAAAGGTTTAAAGGTTTTCAGTTCTGAAAATTGTCACATAAAACCTGCAACATGGGAGATCATTGCACTCAGGAGGGTTGGATGAAAAAGACAGCGAGGTGGGTGCTCTACAGGTCCCTTGGACAAAAATCTGTGGCCACTCACTGCCTGAAAACATTGAGTGTTTGTTTCAGAAGAGCATGAGTGAATCTTTAGGCAAGGTTTAGACATTTAGAATGATATCTAGACATTCTTTGTGTGACCATTCTACAAATGACTAGTAAAACTGATCATAGTACTTTATGGCTTAATTTTGTGTTTTTGCTTCATTTTTTGTCTTTTGTTTTATTTCTTCACAAGTGTTTTTGGAGATAAAATTTTGGATATTTTATATGTGGGGTTTGGATATAAATTTTTTAAAAATACATTTACTGATTTTCATTTTGAGTCTTTGGTTATTTGGTTGTTGTTGATTTGCCTGATCTACAAATAACTGGGATAATAAACAACCCCATGTCCCAAGGCCCGCTCTGATTTTCAGAGAATACCATAGGCAGAATTTTGTTCTTAGGGCACTGATCCTGAAAAATAAGCATTTAAAAATCAGCATAAAATAAGGGTCTCTCCTTATGGTGAATGAGTTTATGGGTTTTGAAAAATACATATAGACATATAGTACTGTGTCTACCAATGTCGTCTTGATTTTCTGCCTGGATGATCTATCCATTGATGTAAATGGGGCTTTAAAGTCCCTATTATTATTGTATTATTGCCATTCCTAGTTGGATTTTGCCCTTTCCTATGAATTCTTTTTCACATAGAGAATGCTCTTTAAGATTTCTTTTAGATTAGTAAAGTTACTAAAGTATTTAATATACTAACGTATTGATGAACTCTTTTAACTTTTGTTCATCCTAGAAGTTCTTTATATCTCCTTTGATTCTAAATGAGAATCCTGCTCGGTCATGTATCCCAGGTTGCAGGTTTTTTCCTTTCAGCACTTCGAATGTGTCATGCCACTCCCTTTGGTTTTCAAAGTTTCTGCAGAAAAATAAGCCGAGTGCCTTATGAGCATCACTTATATATGACTATTTTTCTCTTGTTGCTTTTAGAATTCTATCTAACTTTTGCCATTTTAATCATGTTATGTCTTGGTGTGGATTTGTTTGGGTCCATTTCTTTGGTACCCTTTGTGCTTCCTGTACTTGAATATCTGTTTCCTTCTTCAGAGTCGGGAAGTTTTTAGCTGTGATTTCATCCGATATGTTTTTGATCCCCTTCTCTCTCTTTTCTCCTTCTGGGACTGCAAATGTTGTTATGCTTAATGTTATTGGAGCACAGCCTGTAGTGTTGTGACTGCTGTCAGAGTTTAGGGTTGCTTCTAATACACTGCTTGAGTCAGCACTAAAAATGCCTGCCGTCGTCCCACCCAGGCTTACCCTGGGAGCTCTGAGTCTTCTTCCTGGTCATGGTCTTGTTCTACCCAGATCCAGTGCTCAGCTGTGACATGGAGTGAGCGGGGCTGGTGCATGTGCTCACCCAACCCTGGGGTGTGTGGTGAGCTGGTTGTGGAAAACCAAGCAGCTGCTAGAGCAGATATGCATGTTTGATGAGATGTACATCTTGGTATACATGTCATCATAACTTCCTCTGCTTCTCAAATTATTGTTTATTTCTTTGCAAATATAATGTTTACTTTAAAGCATTTGTTAGTATGATATTTGGAATCTGTCACAGGAATTTTCTTTTGCCTGCTTTTCTTCTGTGTGTGGAATATTTTTTTCCTTTCTTTTCATAATTTCAGTTAAAGGATGATTAATTGTAGCAACTCTGGATGATGATCACCCCTTCCCTGGGATTGTTTTGTTGTTGTTGTTTTCTGCTTCTATATTTATTGACTTGGCAATACCGTGTCAGTGAAGTTTTGCCTACAACATGAAACAGTTTGGGTTTATCCTATCAGAGCCCAAGTTTTGTTATCCACAGTAATTCTGAGAAGACAGTGGTTTTAGTGGAACTTTCTTTGAGTCTCTTCCTAATCTCTTTGTCAAACTGTCTGCCTTCATATATATCACACCCAGCCTTTAGACTTCCTAATTGCAGACAGATTATTGTGTAGTTTTCAAAATGCTATAGGCAAAAATTGGTCCAGAGTTTAAATAGTTTAGACCCTTTGGCACAGATAGTTCTGAGGCAAGTCTTTGAGGTTTGTTTAGATACTGTGAGGACTTTTTATTAGCTATCTGTACCGTTGTTTCTCCCTGGTAAACAAACTGGACTATTTTTCAACTTATTACTCTCAGATTACTACAAGCTCATTGTATTTACTGACCACTAAAGTCTATATTGTTTTTGAGAATGTGGTTAGGTTTGACATTCCATTCACTCTGTTACAAATAGTCTTGTCCCTTAGGGAGAGTGTTAATATTCTATTATTCAGGCAGCCTCTCACACTGGGCAAAAATAAGAGAATCACTAATCTGGAGCTGGCACTAAAGGCAGATCTACTCTCAGAGTGACATTTCTGCTTTACAAGTAGGATGCTTATCAGTGTCAGTAGATTTTGTTTTTCTCTGGTTGCCTCATGTGATGTGGAACCTAAACCCAATGATCAATCCAGGGCAAAGTATACTAGAGATCCAGTATTTTTAAGTGCTGCACCTGCAGTGGATATCATAGTAGGCTCTATCATAGGAGGCTGAGTGGTGGAAGTGTCCCTGAACTCTCACCACATGTACCTTGTATTTAGCCTCTGAAACATTAAGCTGGTTTTGTGGAATGGATAAGAAATGCTGGAGGGTTGCAACTTCCACAAATACACTGTAGCTCTTGAGTGGGAGCTAGACCTAGAGAGAACCCATTTTGTAGGCCACAGTCACTTTAAATACTAAAACCCCAGCCTCTGGCATCCATTTACCTTATCTGTGTACCTGTATTGTGTCTTAGGAACAAGACAGGGAAATGCAAGCACCATATAATTTATCTCAGAATGGAAATAATGCAATAATATGCTCTAAACAATCTTGTTTCAGATAATCACCCAGAAAATGGAAGAGCTGAAGGAATATAAGGGCATTTTCAGGTGTCAAGTATATTTTACATCTTGTAGATCACTCAATTTAGCAAAATGGACTTTCTGTCCCCTGGGGTCTGAAGATGAAAAGGGATTTCTACTTTCTCTATCTCACCACCTACTGTTTATTCTCTCTTTATTTACATCTAGGATAAGATATACTTTTCCTGATTATTATCTTTCACTGAATTTGAGGTAGAAAACTCGAGTAGAGGGACTCATATCCAGTGAGTCAAATATGGGTTGGTGACTTGAAGTATATTTGCTGCTTAAATAATAGACCTGGGGAATGCAAACTTCTTTGTAATGGGAACAAGACAGTGGGAAAAGAAAAAGCATAAGGCATGCAAAGATATTTCTTCTATAAGAAACAGAACCTAACAGTAAGAATTAATATTTAGCAGTTCTGAAAAACTATGAAAGCTCTAGCATGTGGGTAGATTCCACCCAGGAGGAAAATATGGGAAGGACAGTGGAGTTGGTGCTATAGAGATCCTAAGTACAAATCCCACTGATCACTCACAGCCTGAAAACACTAAGGATTTGCTTCAAAGGTGCATTAGTGGGTGTTTAGGCAGGGCTGTCATCTCTAGACATGCTGTGTGTGGTACCCTACTGCAGAGAGTGGCAATCAAGTATAATTAAAAATGATTGGTATCTCTGCTGGTGAAGTAACACATGACATGTGTGACATATGTGATGACACTGTGGGTGCACTGAGAGTGGTTAGTTACTTGTGGGGGAAGATTTCCCTAGACTGCAAGAATACCACTTTCACATACCTTCCATACCTGTACTGGACTACTTCAGAGCACTCTTTTAGGTGCCTTCTCAGAGGAAGGGACACAGAATATAAGGTGCCTTAAAAGCATCCCATTGAGTTCTGAGACTCACATCCATTTTTCTAAAGTTACTTGATTGAAATAGGAGCAAGGCTTTCTGTGCTATTATGTTGTTCCATTATGCCTGAAAAGTATTGTTCCTTTTGCAGAACCCATTCCCTACTCCAACCAACAGATATGTTGAGCTATTCTCATCTATTAGCTTCCTTCCCCTTTTAAGGCTTTTCCTTAACTTTCTGAAGCTCAAAATTTTTTTCATCTTGGGTATGTGTGCGTGCATGCTCAGTTGCTCAGTCATGTCCAATTTTTTGAGACTCCATGAACTGTAGCCCACCAGGCTCCTCTGTTAATGGGATTTCCCAGGCAAGAATACTGGAGTGGGTGACCATTCCCTTTTCCAGGGGATCTTCCTGACTCAGGGATCGAATCCATGTCTCCTGCATTGACAGGCAGGTTCTTTACCACTAGCGCCACCTGGGAAGCCCAACCATAGAGATATCTTCCTTTCTTTCTCTCTCCCTCCATCCCTCCCTCCTCCCTCCCTACCTCTCTTTCTTTCTACATGTGTCTAAAACATGATCATTCTTTTGAGAGAATGTTTGAATCCTATGTAAGTCACCAATTTATTATTCACCTGGGAAGCCCAACCATAGAGATATTTTCCTTTCTTTCTCTCTCCCTCCATCCCTCCCTCCTCCCTCCCTACCTCTCTTTCTTTCTACATGTGTCTAAAACATGATCATTCTTTTGAGAGAATGTTTGAATCCTATGTAAGTCACCAATTTATTAGGGTTTGTACATCACACTGGGAAAATTGTACTCTTTGATAGTATTTTTTTGTTGTTGTTGTCACTTAAAAAAGGACTCACATATCCTTAGTATTTCTCTTTCTTTCCTTTGGTGTCCCTTCCTAATGCAATGAGGAAAGAGTAAAAAGAGAAGGGAGGAAAGAGAGAGAGGAGTTAAGAATAATTAGATCAATACTCCATTTCGTTTTCTTATTGTGCAGGGTACTTGTCACAGGTGAAGGATATCTAGGTTTTTTCTAGTGTTTAGCAATTTTGAATAAGGCTACTCTTTTTTTTTTTTTTTCCAGTGGGTTTTGTCATACATTGATGTGAATCAGCCATAGAGTTATACGAATTCCCCATCCCGGTCTCCCATCCCACCTCCCTCTCCACCCGATTCCTCTGGATCTTTCCAGCCCAACAGGCCCGAGCACTTGACTCATGCCTCCCACCTGGGCTGGTGGTCTGTTTCACCACAGATAATATACATGCTGTTCTTTCGAAACATCCCACCCTCCCCTTCTCCCACAGAGTTCAAAAGTCTGTTCTGTACTTCTGCGTCTCTTCTTCTGCCCTGCATATAGGGCCATCGTTACCATCTTTCTAAATTCCCTATATATGTGTTAGTATACTGTAATGTTCTTTATCTTTCTGGCTCACCTCACTCTGTATAATGGGCTCCAGTTTCATCCATCTCATTAGAACTGAGGAATCCAGATCTGAAAGAGACACGTGCACCCCAATGTTCATCGCAGCACTGTTTATAATAGCCAGGACATGGAAGCAACCTAGATGCCCATCAGCAGATGAATGGATAAGGAAGCTGTGGTACATATACACCATGGAATATTACTCAGCCGTTAAAAAGAATTCATTTGAATCAGTTCTAATGAGAAGGCTACTCTTTATTTGTGTATAAATGTGCATGTCAATACAAGATTCATTTATTATCAGTTTCTGATTCTGCAGGTAAGAAGCATAGAAGTTGCCACTTCATGCTTACAGCAAGGAATCTGAAGAGACCAAAAAATAAACTCTTCTTGATTTTGCAAGAAAGACACAGAGCAAGCAACTACCCCCAAAACTGGAGAGACAAAGAAGCAAATACAGTGGGTGTCAGCTTACGGAGTCAGAGACTCAAGAGTGGACTTCTGTGCCCAGGTAGGAAAACAACTGTGATTGATTAGTTGCTACAAGCTCAGTGCAGACAACTCTTGAAAGTTTAAAACTCCCAGGGGACTCAGTCATAGGGGACCCCACAATTTTGTAAGATTTACCTCCAGAAGATTGATAAGATTTCCACAAGAACTGTCAGAGAAATATTTTCTTGGTTGTCTGACACAGGGAAGGGGAAAGGATCCGTTTTGAAATACACCAGAGCACTCTGCTCTTTTTTTAATTTTTGTTTTATGTTGGAATATAGTTGATTTACAATATTTTGTTAGTTTCAGGTATACAGCAAAGTGAATCAGATATATTGTTTTTCAGATTCTTTTCCAGGTATTCAAGATATTGAATATTGTTAACTCTGCTATACAGTAGGTCCTTATTGTTTATCTACTTTATATATGGTAGTGTATCTACTGTAAATCTATAAAAATTTGGGATCTGTTAATCCCAGACTCCTAATTTATCCCTCCCCACACTTCCCTCATTGGTAACCATAAGTTTGTTTTCTATGTCTATGAGTCTATTTCTGTTTTGTAAGTAAGTTGATTTGTATCATATTTTAGATTCCACATATAGGTGATACCATATGGTATTTGTCTATCTCAGTCTGACTTACTTCACTTAGTATGCTAATCTCTAGGTCAGTCCTTATTATTGCAATGACATTATTTCATTCTTTTTTATGTCTAAGTAGTATTCCATTGTATATGTGTACCACATCTTCTTTATCCATTCATCTATTGATGGACATTTAGGTTGCTTCCATGTTCTAGCTATTGTAAATAGTGCTACAATGAACACTGAGGGTGCATGTATCTTTTTGAATTAGTTTTCTCAGATAGAATAGATGCCCAGTAGTGGAATTGCTGGATCATATGGTGGCTCTAGTGGTAAAGAATCTGCCTGCCAATGCATGAGACTTAAGAGAGAGTGGATTTGATCCCTGGGTCAGGAAGATCCCCTGGAAGAGGGCATGGAAACCCACTCTAGTATTCTTGCCTGGAGAATTCCATGAACAGAGTAGCCTGGCAGGCTATAGTCCATAGGGTTGCACAGAGGTGGATGTGGTTAAAGCGACTTATCCCACACTCATGGTACACTATTTTTAGTTTTTAAAGAAACCTCCACATTGTTCTTCATAGTGTCTGCACCAATTTACATTCTCATCAACAATATACGCTTTAGTGTCATCATAACATTCTTTACTTTTCAAACATGTCTTTGATTGGAAATTTTTGTAATGATTGCTTTAAAGACTTTGTATATTAGTATAACTTCTGGGCACTCTCTTGGACAGTTTCTGTCACCTGTTTTTGTCCTGTGTAAGGATTGTGTTATCTTTTCTTTGCATGTTTTATAATTTCCTCTAGATCAGCACATTTGGTACTCTAGATATTTATACCCTACTGCCAGGGATTATATTACTTTTCTTGTCTTCTTTTTTATTTGTTATTTTTGAGTGGGCTGAGGTATATTAGTGGAGTCTCTTTTGTGTGCCATAAGCTTTCTTATGTTGTTCCTCAGAGGGCACAGCCTTGTGCAAGTACACAGTCACTCTGATATGACAGTGAGTTTTGTGAATTTTCTTTGTTTCTTTTCCTGATCTCTCTGTCAAGCTGTCTGTCTCTGTGTGTATCATACCCAGGTACCTGCTTTCCTAATTGAAGGCTTGTTTTTTATAGTTTTCAGAAATGCCATTGGGAAAAAAATCCCTCAGAGTTAACTAATTTAGATCACTTGGAGCAAGTAGGTTTTGAATTAAGTCTTTGAGATTTGTTCTGATATTAGGAGGGTTCTTACTTGCTTTTTCTTTACCTGGTACTCTCTGGTTAGACAAGCTGTCATTTGGTGTAGCTTGTGGCTCTCATATAGTTACCAGCACCATCTTACATCTTATTTACTTATCTCTCAACCTGCATTGTTTTCTTGAGTGCTATTAGGCTTGACTTTTTCCACACTCTGTTACAAATGAATTCATATTTTTAATGAGAGTTTTAGTAGCCTATGTTTTTTGACCAGCCTCTCATACTTGGCAAAAATCTCTCACTCTCTGCTCTGGAACTTGGGGAGGGGCAGTGAGAAGGAGGAGGAAGAGGAAGGAAGGAAAGAAAGGATTATTCTGTCTCAGCTGGAAACCTGGAAACCAAGCATGCAGCATGTGAGGGGATACTCATGCAGGGGGAGGTAGAGGAGACAGGGCATGGAGTAGGTGTTTTTCATATACATTTTGTATAAGTCCTGGTGGCCAAACATGGAAACCTTCAGTGACTATGAAAGTAGCACAGCCGTAGGATCACTTGGGCAGAGTCACCACATTTAACCATACTTTGTGCAGTAGCCCACCCCAAAGAGTGTCATTCAGGTATACTAAAATAGGATTTTTGCATCTATGTTCATCAGTGATATTGGCCTGTAGTTTTCTTTTTTTGTGGCATCTTTGTCTGGTTTTGGAATTAGAGTGATGGTGGCCTCATAGAATGAGTTTGGAAGTTTACCTTCATCTGCAATTTTCTGGAAGAGTTTGAGTAAGATAGGTGTTAGCTCTTCTCTAAATTTTTGGTAGAATTCAGCTGTGAAGCCATCTGGTCCTGGGCTTTTGTTTGCTGGAAGATTTTTGATTACAGTTTCGATTTCCTTGCTTGTGATGGTTCTGTTAAGATCTTCTATTTCTTCCTGGTTCAGTTTTGGAAAGTTATACTTTTCCAAGAATTTGTCCATTTTATCCAAGTTGTCCATTTTATTGGCATAGAGCTGCTGGTAGTAGTCTCTTATATCACTGATGAACATAGATGCAGGTATACTAAAATATGATTGGCACTTTTTTGAGTGTGGTAAATAACAACATGTGCAGTCACATATGGTGGCCCTGTGCGGAGGTGGTATGGTTGTTTCTTCACAGCTGCACTCACTTTGAGTGCTTCTGGAAAGACTAGACCTGGGATCTGAGGACTCTTGGGAAAAATGTCCCATCCAGGTTCTTCAAAGATTCACATACCTTTGTCCAAAAAGAACCTGAGACTTCAGAACAAGATATGGGGTGGATCCATTGTTCTCTCTCTCTTTCCATTTCCCTCTTGTGTACTAATGCCAATTTTCTTCTAAGGAACATAGAATCTCCTTATTTTTTAATATCCTCTACCAGATCACTATGTCAGCAATGGTTCAGATGGTAACCATAACTTTTTATTCAGTTAGTCTCTCTGCACATTTTAAGTATTTTTTGTGTCTTATGTGAAATATATCATTCGTTGAAGTAATGAGAGATTTTACTTCTCAGACCTTTAGAACTAAAGGCATATTGCACAGACTTTTCTCTCTGTTCGTAAAGAGCCCTATCTTAATTCAGTTCCTTCAATGAGAGACCAGAAGAGAGAGACAGAGAAAGGTAAAAGATAGCAAGCATCACAGTCCTGGAGACCACTTCAGCACTGCAGCAATTCATGGGAAGCACTTCATATATTGTATACACCTATGCTGAAAAATTAGTATATTCTGATTTCCCCAGCCTTTGACTCCCATCAGAGCATTCAGTTGGTAGGTGATGTTTGTCAATACTGCTGTGCATTTCCAATTGTGGTTCTTTTGTATTTCCTTTTAAATTTTAGAATCAAATTGTTTATATTTACGCAAGTTCCTGATAAGGTTTTTGATTAGGATGAAATTAAATTTATGGATGCATGTGGAAAGATTTGATATCTTACCATACTGACTCCTCCAATCATGAGCACAATATATGTCTCCATTTTTTTTTTTTTTTTTTTTTACTTCCCTGATAGCTCAGTTGGTAAAGAATCTGCTGGCGATGCAGGAGAACCCAGTTTGATTCCTGTGTAGGGAAGACCCCCGTAGAAGGGATAAGCTACCCACTCTAGTATTCTTGGGCTTCCCCTGTGGCTCAACTGGTAAAGAACCTGCAATGTGGGAGACCTAGGTTCAAGCTCTGGGTCGGGAAGATCTCCTGGAGAAGGGAAAGTGTACCCACCCAGTATTCTGGCCTGGAGAATTGATGGACTGTATAGTTCATGGGATTGCAAAGAGTCAGATATCACTGGGCAATGTTCACTTCACTTCACATATGTAATATCAATTCTATTGGCTTAAATGGTGCCATATAAAAATGTTTAAATCTTCATTGTTCATTTCCAGTATACAGAAATATTATTTATAGTTTGCTACCCATGGTTGGATAGCATCACTGATTCAATGGACATGAACTTGGGTGAACTCCAGGAGATAGTGAGGGGCAGGGAGGCCTGACTTGCTGCAGTCCATGCAAAGAGTCAGAAATGACTGAGTGACTGAACAACAACCCATGTCTCAGGGATGAATCACTATCCTTTACTGCCTGGTTTCTGGTGTCTTATAATATGTTGTTTCCTATGTTTTGATAGTTCTTTTTAAAATTTTTTTCTATTTTATTAACTTTATTTATTTTTTAAAAATGTATTTATTTTAATTGGAGGCTAAGTACTTTACAATATTATAGTGGTTTTTGCCATACATTGACATGAATCAGCCATGGGTGTACATGTGTCCCCCATCCTGAAACCCCCCTCCCACCTCCCTCTCCATCCCATCCCTCAGTGTCATCTCAGTGCACCAGCCCTGAGCACCCTGCCTCATGCATAGAACCTGGACTGGCAATCTATTTCACATATGATAATATACATGTTTCAATGCTATTTTCTCAAATCATCCCACCCTCACCTTCTTTTTTTTTTTAATTGTTGCAAGTGAAAGAATAAATTAGTTTATTGTAACACCACATTGGCAAAACATACACTAATAAGTGGTGGCCCTAAAACTCCAGCTATTTTTGAAACATTCAAAGAGCTCCTCTCCAGGGCTTCCCAGGTGGTGCTAGTGGTAAAGAACCCAACTGCCAGTGTAGGAAAAGCTAGAGACATGAGTTCCATCCCTGGGTCGGAAAGATTCCCTGGAGGAGGGCATGGCAATCCTCTCAGGTATTCCTGCCTGGAGAACCCCATGGACAGAGGAGCCTGGTGGACTACAGTCCATTGGGTTGTAAAGACTCAGATGTGATTGAGCATGCACACATCCACTCTTTTCCCACTTCAGTACTCAGCTACCTCAAAAAACTTAGTGTCTCCTGAGGTGTAAAACCTACAGGCTATGATTCCATGGGAGAAGTGTCCATGTATTTTATTCAGATTTAAATTTGTCTGAAAGTGGCCTGACCAAATGAAACAATACTTAACAGAGAAAGACAGCTGTCCTTCTTGTTTTATCATTCCTTTCCTGCTCTAGAGAACCCACTTTTCTCCTTTTCTCCCCAAACTCTTAACCTTTTCCACCCATGTGTTCCTTTCATTGATTCCAAAATTTTTCTTCCTTATTCCTCAAATTCTCTCTTGCTTCTCAGTTTCCCCTATGGCTAGACCAAAACTTTATTGAATCTCAGGTATTGAAGCCATTTCTTTTTTCATGGACCTAAAAAAGTCCCATTCTTTTGGATATACTTTCATATCTTATATGACATTGCCAGATTTATCCCACATTTCTCCAAACTTTTATGCTCTTTAAACTCATTTTATTTTTTCCCCTCAAATGTACATGTGAAGGGAGAAAGAACAAGGAGGAACCGGTGCTCAGACAGCCTTCTATGATGAAATATTAGGTTGGTTTTTATGCCCCACTTTTTATGTCCTCTTTTTTTTTTTTTTTTTTTTGATGTCCCTTCTTAACCTAGTTGGGGAGAGAGTGAAGGAGTGTGAGAATGTCATAAGCCTTGGGATTGGAGCAGTGTATTGGAAACATCAAGTTGTACATTTTACGTGTCTGTGTAGGGCAATGGGGGCTTCCTCTCCTCCTCTCCTTTAATCCACATTAAGGGTTGAAAAAGCAGAGACATTACTTTGTCAACAAAAGTCCATCTAGTCAAGGTTATGGTTTTTCCATTAGTCATGTATGGATGTGAGAGTTGGGCTATAAAGAAAGCTGAGCACCAAAGAATTGATGCTTTTGAACTGTGGTGTTGGAGAAGACTCTTGAGAGTCCCTTGGACTGCAAGGAAGTCCAACCAGTCCACCCTAAAGGAGATCAGTCCTGGGTGTTCATTGGAAGGACTGATGTTGAAGCTGAAACTCCAATACTTTGGCCACCTCATGTGAAGAGCTGACTCATTTGAAAAGACCCTGATGCTGGGAAAGATTGAAGACAGGAGGAGAAGGGGACGACAGAGGATGAGATGGTTGGATGGCATCACTGACTCGATGGACATGAGTTTGGGTGAACTCTGTGTGTTGGTGATTGATAGGGAGGCCTGGCATGCTGTGGTTCATGGGTCGCAAAGTGTCAGACATGACTGAGCAACTGAACTGAACTGAACTGAGGAGTTGAATTGACAACTTCTTTTTAGGGAAATGTGCTGCCTATGTTAAGGGAGTTTGGGTTAAAGACCACTACAATATTGTAAAGTAATTAGCCTCCAACTAATAAAAATAAATGGAAAAAAATAAAAACAAAAACAAAAAGGAAAGAGAAAGGAAAAAAATTCTCTGTTTTATCTACTAGCATTGTTAATACTAAATAACATGTGTGCCCTTAGAGGGGTTTTATTTTGTATTGAGATTATGTGCTTTTTTCTTTCTTACTTTAGTTTTGGTAATTTTTTGGAAAGATGATTATATTTTTCTGGGTGTTGTATATTTGGGGGTTGTTTTGGAAGGGAAGTTATAAAATTATAGTTAAAATATGTAACGAATTTTAACCCTTTCAAAGTGTACAATTCATTGGCATTAAGTCCCTTCACATTGCTGTGTAATCATCGCCACTATCCACATCCAGAACTTTTTCATTGTCCCAAACTGAAACTGTGTTCCTATTAAACAATAACTCTCTATTAACCTTTCACTGCTACCCCTGGTAACCTCTAGTCTACTTTCTGATTCTGAATTTGTCTATTCTAGATACCTCATGTAACTGGGATAATATAGTATGTCTTTGTGATTGACTTATTTCACTTGGCATGTCTTCAAGGTTTATCCATGCTATAGCATGAGTAATTTGCTTCCTTTTTAGGGGTTAATAATATTCCACTTTATTGCATACCGTATTTTGTATACCCATTCATCCACCAATGAACCTTTGGGTTGTTTCTATCTTTTGACTATTGTGAATAATAATGCTGTTATAAACATTGATGTACAAATATCTGTTCTAATCTCTGTTTTCAATTGTTTTGGGTACATACCCAGAAGTAGAATTGCTGGATCACATGGTAATTTTAGTTTTATTTTCTTGGAAAGTGGCCATACTGTTTTTTGTGGTGGCTATATCATTTTACACTGCCCCCCCAACCCAGCAATGCACAAAGGTTCCTATTTCTCCATGTCCTCACAAATACCTGTTATTTCCTAGTTTGTTTTGGTTTTTCATAATTGCTATCCTAATGGGTGTGAAATGGCATTTCATTGTGGTTTTGATTTTGTTTTCCTAATGATGAGTGATGTTGAGAATTGTTTCATGTCCTTATTTTCTGGAAGTTTTAAATACACACACACACACACAAACATATATACATATATATAGTTTGTTCATTTCAGTTTTGAGTTGTTGCTTGGATGGGGATTTGATATTTAGACTTGAGTCATTTTAGCCTATTGACAGCAATGGCGCTTCCTGAGTGCTGCTGCTGGACTTGGGAACATCCGGCTAAAATGACCCTCATCTCATTCTCCCTCTCACTCTCTCTCTCCATGACAAATTATTTAGCTAACTGTGTATTTTACTAAATATACCCATCTGCATCTCTACAGACTCATGTTTAACTCATCTCCCTAACTCTTAAAACTGTTTTGAGTGTGTAGATTTCTTTCAACTACTTGATTCCACCTTCCCTCAGCTTCAGTTTTAAAAGAGAAAGACAGACTCCTGGAGGCCTGTGTCTCCAAATGAAAAGACAGGAGGATATTCACTCAACAATGGGGAAAAGTTGAAAAAATCCAAAGCTGTGAAGGAAGACTTGGATACTCCCAGGACTGGTGGAGAAAATGGAATTTCTGCCCTGTGAATCATGGCACCATCTAAACAATCTTGCCTGTTCTCTTGAGTTTGCTTCATGTTAGCCTTGCTTCTTCCAGGATTTTGCAGTTAAGTTATAAAACTTCCAGGAAGACTTAGAAGGTTGGGGCATGGCAGGATGTGGATGTGGTGGCTGTGTTGGGTGAAGCTTTAGCTTTGGTGGAAAGCAAATCATTTTTTAATATGTCATTTCTCCCAACTTGAAAATCAGTAGGAAGATGTTGATGATGTTATCTCTTACCTTAGGAAAAGAAAAAAAGGAGGAGGCTTGTTATCTCTCAGACCTCAAAACCAACATATTAAACATGTAGCAAGTAAGGCAGTACTCACTCAGGAAGGGTAAGAGAAGGACAGTGGGGTGGTCATGCACATGCTAGAAATTCAACACTGAATGAAAATTGCATTTGGGCAGGGCCACCAGCTTAGCTGAGTGTAATGCCCTACTCCAGAGGGTGCCTTTCAGGTAAACTAAAACATGATTGCCACCTTCTTGAGTGGAGTAATGCACATCATATATGAAGTATGCGGTGGACCTGGGGGTGTGTGTACATAGCTGTGTACACAGAGCTGCCCTTCCTTGAGTCCAAGCACCATCCTCCCCTTTTTGGGATACCTCAATTGGCTCTGCTAAGCAGGTCTTGAAGGCTCCTGGGAAAAGTCATCCATGGAGGCTTTCCAGGAATTTATCTCCCCTTGTCCAAGGAGGTGTGCCCACAAAGGTTTAAGATTTGTACTGAAGATGTGGCTTTCCCTCTGCATTGAGAGCTTCTACTATTTGCAGAACCTAGTACTTGGTATGCCCCTCAAAACCTCTAACCTATTCTTTCCTAGCAGTATTCTGTTCTTAAAAATAAATAAATAAATATTTATTTATTTATTTGGCTGTGCTGCGTCTTAGTTAAAGCACACAGGATCTTTAGTTGTGGCCTGCAAATTCTTAGTGTGGCATATGGGACTTATTAGGTTGGCGCAAACATGATTGTAATTTTGGACTGTGAATTCATTATAACTAGGCTCAAACGCATCTTTATTAATCAAAATAAGAACCATTACAGTGAACAGATTTTTGCCAACAAGAAATGTTTGTTTATTGCTGCAGCATAAATATCTGTGCTTCAGGATTGAAGGAACTCTTAGCATTTTCTGCCTTCTGATGGTTATGGAAGCATTTTCTCTGCAAAAAGTTGTCAAGGTGCTTGAAGAAGTGATAGTCGGGTGGTGAGAGGTCAGGTGAATAGGCAGATGAGGCAAAACTTCACAGCCCAATTCATTCAACTTTTGAAGAGTTGGTTGTGTGATATGTGGTTGGGCATTGTTGTGGAGAAAAATTGGGCCCATTCTGTTGACCAATATTGGCTGCAGGTATTGCAGTTTTCAGTGCATCTTATCAATTTTCTGAGCATGCTTCTCAGATGTAGTGGTTTCATCAGGATTCAGAAAGCTGAAGTGGATCAGACAGGCAGCAGACCAACAAACAGAAACCATGATCTTTGTCTGGTGCAAGTTTGGCTTTGGGAAGTGCTTTGGAGCTTCTTCTTGGTCCAGCCACCGAGCTGGTTGTTTCCAGTTGTCATATAAAATTCACTTTTCATTGCACATCACAATCTGGTTGAGAAATGGTTTGTTGTTATTGCATAGAATAAGAGAAGGTGACATTTCAAAATGATATTTTAAAATTTGCAGACAGTTCACAAGGCACCCACTTATCAAGCTTTTTCACTTTTCCAGTTTGCTTCAAATGCCAAACGACCATAGAATTGTTGATGGTGAATTATTTGGCAAATTCTCATGTAGTTGTAAGAGAATTAGCTTTGATGATCCTCTCAATTGGCCATTGTCAAATTCCAATGGCCACTGCATTCCTCATCTTCAAGGCTCTAGTCTCTGTTGCAAAACTTCTTGAACCACCACTGCTCTGTATGTTTGTTATCAGTTCCTGGGTCAAATCCATTGTTGATGTTGTGAGTTGTCTCTGTTGCATTACGACCCATTTTGAACTCAAATAAGAAAATCACTTGAATTTGCTTTTGGTCTAACATCATTTACCTAATCTAAATTAATATAAAATACACAGCAAGTAATAAGTCGTTAGCAAAAAAACAAAGTGAGAAAGGCACATTAAAATGATGTATAACATAACCACATTTAAGAATATATCCCAATATCAAAGGGCAAAGTTGAACAATGCAAAAGTGCAAATACTTTTGCACCAACTTAATAGTTCCCTGACCAGGGATTGAACCCTTGCCTCTGCTTTGGGTTCCTGGAGTCTTAGCCACTGGATCACCAGGGAAGTCACCTAGCAGTATTCTTTATAGTTCCCAAGCCTTTTCCTTTTTCCTTTGGGGTTTTCAAATTTCCTCCTGTGTTCACTCTGTACCCAGAAGCTCTTTCCTCTCTCAAGATTGAAATTGAGTTGTTCCTCATGAGTTTAAATATTCTTCTTTCCTTAGAAAGATATGCATGTTTCCTTCTAAAGTACATATTTTAAATAAAGATTTGCATGTGTATATGCATACATTTAAATCTTTATCTAAAATAAGTTTTTGTATATCTATAGCAATTCTTTCTTAAATTGAAGTATAGTTGATTTACAGTGTTTCAGGTGTATGGAAAACTGATTCAGTTATCACTTCAGTTAAGTCAGTCAGTCATGTCTGACTATTTGCAACCCCATGGACTGCAGCATGCCAAGCTTCCGTGTCTATCACCAACTCCCAGAGCTTGCTCAAAATCATGTCCATTGAGTTGGTGATGCCATCCACCCATCTCATCCTTTGTCATACCCTTCTCCTCCTGCCTTCAATCTTGCCAAGTATCAAGGTCTGTTCCAAGGAGTCAGTTTTTTGCATCAGGTGGCCAAAGTATTGGAGTTTCAGCTTCAGTATCAGTCCTTCCAATGAATACTCAGGACTGATTTCCTTTAGGATTGACTGGTTTAATCTCCTTGCAGTCCACGGGACTCTCAAGAGTCTTCTCCAATAAAATAGTTCAAAAGCATCAATTCTTCGGTGCTCAGCTTTCTTTATATTCCAACTCTTACATCCATACATGATTACTGGAAAAACCATAGTTTTGACTAGACAGACCTTTGTTGGCAAAGTAATGTCTCTGCTTTTTAATATGCTGTTTAGATTGGTCATAGCTTTTCTTCCAAGGAGCAAGTGTCTTTTAATTTCATGTCTGCAGTCACCATCTGCAGTGATTTTGTAGGCCAAGAAAATCAAGTCTGTCACTGTTTCCATTGTTTACCCATCTATTTGCCATGAAGTGATGGGACCAGATGCCATGATCTTCATTTTTTGAATGCTGAGTTTTAAGCCAGCTTTTTCACTCCACTCTTTCACTTTCATCAAGAGACTCTCTAGTTCTTCTTCACTTTCTGCTGTAAGGGTGGTATCATCTGTGAGGTTATTGATATTGCCCCCTGCAATCTTGATTCCAGCTTGTTCTTCATCCAGCCTGGTATTTCACATGATGTACTCTACATGTAAGTTAAATAAGCAGGGTGACAATAAACAACCTTGATGTACTCCTTTCCCAATTTAGAACCAGTCCATTGTTTCATGTCTGGTTTTAACTGTTGCTTCTTGACCTGCATACAGATTTCTCAGGAGACTGGTCAGGTGATCTGGTATTCTTATCATCAGTTTATATATATATATACACACACACACACACACACATATATATATATATATATATTCCTTTTAAGATTTTCTTTCATTATAAGTTATTGAATGTAGTTCCCTGAGCTTTATAGTAGGTCCTTGTTGCTTATATACATATATATATAATCTACATAGATATATAAATTCTTTTTGAATTTGCCATAACCATAGAGGTTAGGAAATTGCCTAGAACATTTAATTTGGTTAGTTCCTTTTACTCTGTTTAATGTTTTGATTTTTAAATTCTGTGAAAGGATGAAGGGAAGAGAAAGTACTTATCTCAGACCTCTTACGAATGAAGTCTTTTCCCTTACATATTTCTTGAGTTGTCTTTTTCCTTCTATATGTTTTGTTTGTTTGTTTTATCCCTCCCATATTCCTTAAGTTGTTCCTTCTTAGCCCAAAGTCTTTGCAAAGAAAAAACAAGAGTGCCAGAGACATGGCAGATGGTCTCACACCCCTGAGGCCGCCTATAGGACGAGGGCAGTGACTTGGAGACAGGCTGTATACACCGTGGTGCTGGGAAATGAGGGTGGGGAGCCATCTTCCTGATGCCCACTCCCATATGACCTCCTATCAACCACATTACATCAGTGGATTGAATGGACAAGTGGAAATTTGTGGAATTTCGTTGTCATCTCAAATGTGTTACATGTATTACCCTACTCCAAATCTTGGGGGAAACTGAGATTATGAACAAGATGAAGGGGACTCCTCTATCTTGTCTCCTAATATTACTACGTTACTACTCATGTGTAGCCAGTGTCTAGTGCTTCAGAGGTGTGTTCCCCTCTCATGAACTCTACAGGTTTCCCTGGGCAGAAAGTCTCATATGCCCAGATTTGTCTCAGTCCATGACAGTGATGCTACTGCAGATTGTTCTTAGATTTGACTATGTGCTTTTTTAAGCACGCAGTCAATTAAGAAGGTATGAGAATTTGTGTGTATGTTGGTGTTCATGTTAGATGATTGGTTCATGTACATATTGTCCGAATTTGGTTTGAGCTGCAGGTTGCTTTTATTTAGTAATATTGTTTACCTGGACTTTGGTACCTGATTTTATTGTCAGTTTGCTTTTTGATTATTTTGTTTTTGATTTTGTTTTCATTTGAAGAGTCTGTGTATTTAAAATTTGGCTTTAAAAATAATTTATTTATTTTAATTGGAGGACAATTACTTTACAATATTGCGGTGGTTTCTTTCATACATCGACATGAATCAACCACAGGTGCACATGTGTCCCCTCCATCCTGAACACCCCCTCGCACATCCCTCCCCACCCCATTTCCCTGGGTTGTCTCAGCACACAAGCTTTGAGTACCCTGCTTCATGTATCAAACTTGCAGTGGTCATCTATTTCACATATGGTAATATACATGTTTCAGTGCTATTCTCTCAAATCATCCCACCTTCGCCTTCTCCTATGGAGTCCAAAAGTCTGTTTTTTACATCTGTGTATCTTTTGCCGCCTTGCATATATGATCATCATTATCATCTTTCTAAATTGGCTTTTGCTTTTTAATTAGTGTTTTTTCTTTCTATTTTAGTATTCATGGCATTTTGTTGGTACTGTTTGCTTGTATGCTTGAGGGTTTTTTTTTTTCCTGGAATTTTGTCTTCTTCAGTGAATTTTTGATTTGGGGGTTTGTGGGGTGTTATTTTTGAACTATTTGTTTTTTGTTTAAGTCTAAGTTGATCTGGTTTTGATTTGTTCATGTGTTCTAATTTGTTTAGAGATGTGCTTTGTGGTTTTAAGTGTGGTTTTGTGTGTGTATATGTGTGTTCCTGTCTGCATTTTCCTTGTGTTTTGGAATTTAAAATTTGGTATGAATTTTGTTGGCTGTTATTTATTTTGCTGTTTTTCCCTTTAATATTTGTGTGGGACTCTAAGTTTTGTTTTGTGGATGTTTGTGTATGTGTATTGTATTTGTGTTTCATTTATGCAAGTTGTAGGACTTCATTTGGGTTTTATATGTTTTGCCTCAGTTTCTATGTATTCTTGAATGGCTTGGTGTTTGCAGTATTATTTTTGTTTGGACTTAGTGTAGTTGCTTTATTTATTTTTTTAATCCTATCTATTGAGCTTGGCTTATATGGAGGATCATTGGTAAGGATTTTTTTAAAAAAATCTTAATTGGTTTTGTTTTATTATTGACTTATTTGTGCCTTGTTTTCCTGATTTTTTCATTGTTTATAAAGATTTTGTTGTATAAGAGTATAAATAGTTTTCTTAGGGATAGATTATTTGTATTCTTGTTGGTTGATTTTTTTAAAGCTTAATTTGGTTATTTGTATTTTGATTTGTGTGTATGAGTATATATTTGGTATTAAGGGCTTTTCATATTAAGAAATGACTTTATTTGGGGAGATGACTCCTTTTCATTTCCATTTAAAAAGCATTATTAAGTAATATTTGGCACAATGTAAAGGCTGCAGTTTGATACATTCTGGCATGTTTATAACCATGAAACCATTACCACAATCAAAATAAGGAACTTTGTCCATTGTCTCCTAAAGATTCCTCCTGCTCCTTGGTGATCCCTTTTTCCTTCCCTTTCTGTTACCACTATATGCTGAGGCAACCACCGATCTGTATTTAGTCTTTACAGATTATGTTTTATTTTCCAGATTTTTATCAAAATGAAACCATAAAGTATGTAGCCATTTTGTCTATTTAATTTTCCACAGCATAATTATTTTTAAATACTTTCATATTGTTATGTGAATCAAAATTCACTCATTTTTATAACTGAATAGTATTTCTCTGTATGGATATACTATAGTTTTGTTTTTTTTTTTAATGCATTCACCTGTTGGTTACCATTTGGCTCCAGTTTGAGGTGTCTTGGGCTTTGGGTATTGGGAATAGAATAGCTGTGAGCTTTGGTGTACAAATATCTGTATGGAAATGTGGTTTAATTCTCTTTGAAAGGCTGGATCATACAGTAGTCACATATTTACCTTTTTAAGAAACTAACAAGCTGTTTTCCAAAGTAGTTGTATGTACTGATTTATAGTCCTACTACCAGTTTATAAGAGTTGCAGTTACTCTGCATCTTTGCCAATACTTTTTCTTGCCTGTCATTTTAATTTTAGTAATCCATATAGATGTATTCTGGTGTTTTCATGTGGTATTAATTTATATTTTCCTATTTGTTAATGATGTAGAGCGTCTCTTCATATGATTAATCCTCATCCATCTATCTCTTTTGGTCAAGTGCCTAATTAAATCTTTTGTCCAGTTTTAATTGTGTTTGACTTGTTAAGAGCATTGAGAGTTCTTTATAAATTCTGAGTACAAGTTCCTTATCAAATATGAGATTTGAAAATATTTCCTCCCATTCTCTACTATGTGGTCTTTTCATTCTCTTCAACAATATCCTTCAAACACCAGAAGAATTTAATTTGGATGAGGTCCAGTTTTTCAATTTCTTCTTTTATGGATCATGTTTTTCTTCTTTTAATCTAAGAAGTATTTCCCTAACCCAAATTGGGATATTTGAAGAGGACCTTCATCAAAACTAAAATATGTTGGCACCCTGATCTCAGACCTCCAACCTATAGAGCAATAAATTTCTGTTGCAATACATTTTTCTTGTTTGCAAACTATCCAGTCTATGTTACTTTTATAGCAGCGTGACTAGACTAAGACAAAAGGGATGAGTGAGAACTCTGCCACCTCTGTCTTCAGGTGTCCAGTGAGAGTGTTAGGGCTGGGATGAGGGTAATAGTTTTGTAAGGTGGTGGTGGTGGGAAAAGCCAGATATGGGTATGTATATCTGATTTCCTGTATTCTCCTGTTTCCCATTTCAGTGTTTACAATAGCTGCTTTTGACTAAATAGTCATAATTATCCTATCATTACTACTTCCTTTTCTCTCTTCCAAAACATTGCCCTGGAATGCTTGTGGCAGGGAGACGATATTAGCTCCCTTATCATCAGAACTATCAGTCAGTAGTTGCCATGGGCTTAAAACCAGGATTCACAAAACAAACAAACAAAAAACAAAAACAAAAACATATTGCACTGAAAATCATTGCAAATCAAAATCTTGCCAGTAGAATGAGAGACTTCACATTCAGACAATGTGGCATAGCCCAAACCCTGACAGCTCAGCTAAATACAACTATTGTTGTTGTTCAACTTCTAAGCTGTGTCCGCCTCTTTGCAACCCCATGAACTGAAGCATGCCAGCCTTCCCTGTCCTTCACTCTTTCCCAGAGTTTGCTCAAACTCATGTCCATTGAGTCAGTGATGCCATCCAACCATCTCATCCTCTGTTGCACACCTGCAATGCTGGAAATAACACAAAAGGAAGTAATGGAAAACTCAAAGTTGGAAAGAAAGAGGTGAACTGGTTAGAATCTTCAAGACTAGAGATTATCTTACAATCTCTCACCCAATACAAAATGTCAGTGTAGGCATAGTGTTTTTCAATTCCCATCTAGTAACAGAAAGTGAGCCAGGTAGGCTCTTTATTCCTCTCCTTTGATCATTAAAATGAAAGCATAAGAACTGCAATATCCTCATGTGATTTGTCTCAGTTATTCTAAGATTTCTATTATCAATGATGGATATTGAGTAGAAGAGTCCAAGGAGTTGGAGCCATTTGTATCTATTTACTTTACCCCAGTTTTCCTTTGTCTTTCAGTGAAAAGTATTACAACTAGGTATGGTGCTGGTGGTTTAGTCATTAAGTTTTGTCCGACTCTTGCAAACCCTGTAGCCCACCAGGCTCCTCTGTCCATGGAATTCTCCAGGCAGAAATACTGGAGTGGGGTACCATTCCCTTCTCCAGGGGATCTTCCTGACCCAGGGATTGAACCCAGGTCTCCTGTATTGCAGGCAGATTCTTTGCCGCTGAGCTACCAGGGAAGCCTACAACTAGGTATGGATTTCCCTAAATCCTCCCACTTCTCTATCTATAAGAACTTCAGATTCTAGTTGTTAATCTGTCAAAACCTTGTTTATTTTTGGAAATTATTTACCCTGAACTTCATTCTGAGTTTATGCAGTTGCATGTTGTCATGAGAGTTAAAAACACCTGAGAGACAGGTGAAAAGGTGGAAAAGAAAGGTGGAAAAAAATGCTCTCAGCAAACAGATCTCACATGAAAGCCTAAGAAATTCTGTTTTGTCAATGACTTTTGTTTGTTTATATATGTTTGTTTGTTTTTTTCCTCCAATATCCTCCTGAGGAAGAAGTGGGCTTTCTGATATCACCATCCTGGCACCTGAATCCCTATTCTTCTCTCCAAGGAGGTTCTTGCTGCTATTCTCTGGCTTATGTGTGGGTTGGAGTTTAAGTAAAGAATACTTTAAAAACATCAGGAATTTTGCAGTGCAGGAGTCTGGGGAATGAGGTGGTTTACTTTCTTCTTAAAGGGTTACTTTGGGAGGGATGACAAAGTGGTTTTTAATGAACTAAACACTAATATCATTAATAATTTGAAAATCAAGACAATAATGCAGATATAGATTGTTATTCCTAAGTAAGAAGAGAGAGGCAGATTTATTCTATCTTGCTCCTGAAACCAGGCTCATTAAGGATGCTGTAGGGGAGGGGACATTCAGAGAAGGACGGAAGTGGAAGAATAGTGATATGGAGGTTACAGAGGCACTTTGGACAAATGCTTGTGTCTGTTAAAAGGTGTAAAGATCTGAGAGATGGAATGAAAGCTGCCTGAGATGTCCTTGAGCAGGGCTGCCACATTATATGCAATAAGATGGTATACAATGTACCACATGAACATGTGGTAGTCCTAGAAGGGGGGCTGAAGCTTCAGCCATAGAGCTGCCTTCCCTCGAGTAAGGTACCACCCTTCATACTGAGCTGTTGTTACTCAGGACCCTCAGAAGCACATCCCAAATACCCCAGACCCTGGGAGTTCTCTGGCAGTCCAGTGGTTAAGACTCAGTGTTTTCACTGCTGTGGACCCAGTTCAATCCCTGGTCAGGGAACTAAGATCCTGTAAGATGTGCACTGTGGCCACAAAAAAAAAAAAAATTAAAAAAAATTAAAAAAAAATGCCAGACCCAGAATATGAAGGTCCCCAGGAAAAGTTTCTCATACATGTTCTTCAGAGATTTGTAGCCCATTGTTCTAAAAGGGCCTGACCAAATTGGAAAGAATTCTGCTGGAGACGTGGCCCTCTCTATAATCTCAAGAGTTCCTTCTTTCTAAAGAACCTAAATATACCTCCAGTGAACCTAAATATACTACTCTACGATCAGCTTTCAAATTTCCTCACAGAAGCCTTATTCCTCTTCTTCACCCAAATGCTATCTTACCTTTGAATCTTCCTTTGCTGAACTCAGAAGTCCTTTACCCTTTCAGGGGCTGAATCTACCTGTTTCTTTAGTCTACATGCTCTCTCTTCCTGTAAATATTGCTTTGTATGTTGTCTGGTCACCATATCAGTAGGGGGTTCAGGTGGCACACAGAAATTTTCATGTACGAGATCTGTTTGCATTTTAATTGCTTTGTGATACCATACAATATTTGTCTTTTTTGGTTTGCTTTATTTCACTTCACATAATGCCCTCCAGGTTCATCCATGCTCTCAAAAATGGCAAGATGTCCTTCTTTTTATGCCTGAATAAGTCGTTCAGTTGTGTCTGACTCTTTGCGACCACGTGGACCTTAGCCTGCCAGGCTCCTCTGTCCATGGAATTCTCCAGGCAAGAATACTGGAGTGGGTTGCCATTCCCTCCTTCAGGGAATCTTCCTGACCCAGGGATTGCATCCAGATCTCTTACATCTCCTGCATTGGCAGGCAGGTTGTCTGACACGTCTGTGTGTGTGTGTGTGTGTGTGTGTGTGTGTGTGTGTGTATAGGAGCAAGAGCAAGAGAGGGATAACATAGTTTGTTTCCCTATCTTTTGAGGGAAAGCTATTGAGCTTTTTGAGAATAGTACTATTGAGAATAGCTATTGAGAATAGTGATACAATGAATGTGAGGGTGCAGATATCTTTTTGAATTAGTGTTTTCATTTTCTTTGGATATATACCCAGGAGTGGAATTCCTGAATCATATAGTAGTTCCATTTTTAATTTTTAAAAAGAAACTCCATATTGTTTTCCATAGTGGCTCTGCCAATTTACATTCTCACTGAAAGTGTACAAGGGTTTCCTTTTCTCCACATACTTGCTAATATATTTCTTATCTTTTGATAATAACCATTTTCATAGGTAAGGTGATATCTCATTGTGATTTAGATTTGCATTTCCATGAGGGTTAGTGATATCAAGGATCTTTTCATGTGCCTATTGGCCATCTGTATGTCTTCTTTGGAAAAATGTCTATTCAGGTCCTTTGCTTGTTATTAAATTGGATTATTTGGAAGAGTTGCTATGGAATTGTATGAGTTCCTTATAGAATATTAATCTCTAATCGGATATGAGGTTGGCAAATGTTTTCTTCCATTTCATAGGTTGCCTTTTCAATTTTCTGTTTCCTTTTCTGTGTAGAAAGCTTTCAGGTTTTTTTTTTTTTTAATTAATTAATTTATTTATTTTTTCCAGTGGATAACCCTATATGCAAAACAGAAAAAGAGACACAGAAGTACAGAACAGACTTTTGGACTCTGTGGGAGAAGGTGAGGGTGGGATGTTTCGAAAGAACAGCATGCATATTATCTATGGTGAAACAGATCACCAGCCCAGGTGTGATGCATGAGTCAAGTGCTCGGGCCTGGTGCACTGGGAAGACCCAGAGGAATCGGGTGGAGAGGGAGGTGGGAGGGGGGATCGGGATGGGGAATACGTGTAACTCTATGGCTGATTCATGTCAATGTATGACAAAACCCACTGGAAAGCTTTCAGTTTGATATAGACCCACTTGTTTACTTTAACTTGTGTTGCCTGTGCTTTTGGTATTTCAACCAAAACAATCATGATTGAGACCCATATCAAGATTTTCCCTATTTTTTTCCCCAGGAGTTTTAGCATTGCAGGTCTTACATTTGCATTTTTAATCCATTTCAGGTTAATTTTTGTGAATGGTGAATGATATGGGTCTGACTTCATTCTTTTGCATGTGACTATCAGTTTTCCAATACCATTTATTGAAGTGACTGTTCTTTCCACATTGTGTGTTCTTGGTGTCCTCATCAAAGATTAGTTGACCATACATATGTGGTTTTATTTCCTGTCTCTCCATTCTGTTCCTTAGGTGTATGTACTTGTTTTTATGTCAGTTATTTTGCTCATTTTGAGGTGGCATTCTTAACCTAGGGCTGTCACAGGAGAGGGCAGAAGACATGAGTGAGTACCACCCCTTTGAGGCTATTTTAGTTCTGAAGCACAATCTGAGAACCAAGGAGAAAGTGTTAGACAGATCTCTCCAGGAATGGGATGTATCCTGATAACCTGATGCCACATCACCTCCTAGGTAAGCTCTTTTAAGTCAGATCAGGGTGTTGATTTGGCAACTAATATTTGTGGATTTTATTGCTGGTCTGTAAATCCCCATATATCCAAAATCCCATAAATCCCATAGATCCATAAATCCCAGAGGCATGAGGACTTTTGAGCTGTAGTGAAAAGGAGGGACATTGTTCTGTTCTGTTTGTTAACTGTCCCATAACCATATCTGTTTACTTCTCACAGTGTCCATGCCTTCTTTTCCTGAATTCTCAGCATTTTCCTAGAGGTGAATGGCCTCCATTTTTAATATATGGTAGGTTGCATTGGGGCTCCATTGAGAAGTTTGCTCTCAGGCTTTGTGTTTACTGAGGAGTAAGGTCATTTTTAGTGCATATGTTTTGGGAGTTTTGTACTTGTGTGTGTGAGGACATACTCTATGGTTGGGTTTTTTCTTCTTTCTTTTTTATTTATGAATTACTTCTTGTTTTTGTTTATGGTATTTTTTTCATTAAACTTTATTTCATGCATTATTTTTGTTACTACTTTATTTGTGTGTTTGCTTACTTCGGTTTGTTTCTTGTGTTTTGTGTATTTGAATTTGTTGTATTTTGTGCATTCTTTTTACCATTCTGTTATTTAAATGTGTTACTTAGAATTTTCCATAGTGTTTTTAATTTCTTGTTGTTTGCACTGCACTGTTTTGTGTGGATTATCTTTTGGTTTGTTTCATTATCTGCATCTTTATTTGTACATATTCATCTATCTGCACATTGATTTTCATACTTTCATATTTGTAATGTTGCTACTATAGTCCTCCATCCATGACCAGAGGGTGCCAAGCTGAAGCCCACATGGTGATATAAGGAAGACTCAAGGTGTGAAGAAGATAATTCTATTCAACACTGTTCCAACTGAGATTTATGTAGTCTGCAGTATTTAAATACAATGAGTGAGTTATGTGATTCTTTTTACTGAACAACTGACATGTGGGAAATACAAAGTACTTTTGCATGATCCAACCACATTACATTAAAAATAAGCAGGACTCAGGACTTCCCTGGTGGTACAGTGGTTAATACTCCATGCTTCCACTGCAGAGGGTGTGGGTTCGATCTCTGGGTGCATAACTAAGATCCCACATGGCCTGTGGCCTGACCAGAACAAACAAAAACTCCTTCAAAACCAAAAAACTTAAATTTAAAAATGTAAGAAGAATAATGTAGGTATGTATTCTATATCCAAAAGAAAGAGGGAAAGGGAAAGGAAGAAGGCTTATTCTCTCTTAGGTGTAGATTCTGTCCCATTAAATGCACAGCAGGTGAGGAGAGAAACTCTCAAGGAAAGGGAAAAGAGAAGAGCGCAGTGATTACTCCCTAGGTCTTTTGGGTATATTCTGTCAATTCCTCACTGGCTGAGAATGTTGTAATGTTGACAAAATACCATAGTGAGGGAAGGTTTTATAGCTTGGGTAGGGTCACCACATTTCACTATGTTGCGTGCAGTGCTGCACTTCAGGAAGTACCATCCATGTAGATAAAAATATGATTGGTACTTCTTAGAGTGAAGTAATGCACAGCAAATACATCAGTGCTGACCCTGAGAGGGGGAAGTTGGTCATTTCTAGAATCTTCGAACCACTGACCTAGTGCAGGTTCAATTCCTGGGACCCTTTATAGAGCCTTTTATAACCTAGGGAAGGAAGGCCCTAGGAAAAACTTCACCTAAATGTTCTTCAGTGTTTTGTATCACTTTGCTATAAAGGACAGGGCTGCCACATTCACCTGTGTTTTGCTCAGTGCCCTACTCAGGAAGGCATTATTCACTTATATTGAGTTTTGAGTAGTGCCTCTCTGAGTGTAGCAATGTGTATATGGACAACATTTGAGGTGACCTTAGTAATGGTGGGTGGATAATTAATTACAGAGCTCTGCTGAGATGGGTCACCTCTTCAAAGACCTGACTTGGAATTTGAAAAGCTCTGGAAAAAGTCTCCCATGTGGGTTCTTCCTGTATTTTAGCTCTTTGTCCACAAAATAATTGACCACACATGGAACAGTATTTGGGGTACAAACATGATCCTTCTTCTCCCATATTTCTTAGTTTTTTTCCCTCAATATACAACCCAGATATACTTCCTACCAATGATACTCCTCAAATGTTTACACCTATTTTTGTTTTCCCCACAATATTCAAGGTTTTTGGTTTTTTTTGTTTGTTTGTTTTTGGCAGCTTGAACACCTTCCTGCCCTTCCCTACTGACCTCCAAACTCCTTTAACCCTCTCATAGAATGATGCTGCCTCTCTCTTCAAGGCTTAGATACTTCAAAATTCCTTTGAATATTTTTATTTCTCTTTGATGATGTCATTATATCAGTAACACACACACAAATACACACAGATATGCACACTGATATCTGCCACCCATGAGAGGGAGAGATTGACTTATTATAAAGAATTGGCTCACATTGTTAGAGAGGCTGTTAAGTCCCGGTATGTTACTTTCCAATGTCTTTGGGGTGAAGTAGAAAGCTGGATTTGTTTCATGTGTAGGATTTTGCTTTGTTTCACTTTTGCTCCTTTTAGATTTTATGAAATTTTTAGACTTTGTATGCTCTTTCTTATTGTTATTCTTATTGGTATTTGTTGGTCTGTGTTGAATGGTTTTTTGTATTTTTTTGTTTTTTGTTTGTATTTCACTTTGTTTTCTGTTTAACTTTAATTTGCATAATGATATGTGTCTATGCCATTTGTTTGGAAGACTTCCGAGGTGGCTCAGTGGTAAAGAATCTGCCTGCCAATACAGGAGATGCAGGCTTGTTCCCTGGGTCAGGAAGATCCCCTGGAAAGGGATATGGCAGCCCACTCCCATTTTCTTGCCTAGGAAACCCCATGGACAGAAAAGCCTGGCAGGTTCCAGTTCATGGAATTGCAAGACTCGGTCACAGCTTAACAAGTAAACAGCAACAGCAGCAATGTTTGTCTGGACTTTGAATTGTGTGTTGCTGGAGTTTTTTTTTTTTTTTTTTTCTTTTTCTTTTGATGACTTATAAGTTTGGCTTGTGGTTAGTTCTTTGTGCTTTGCTTGTGATATTTTATCATTTGTTTTAGATTATTGTGTGATTGGATGTGTCTACGTGTGGTTTTGTGGGGTAGGGGGTCTTAAAATCTCTTGCTGTTTGCTAGGTTCCTACAAAGAACACTTCTTTGAAGCTCCTGAGGCATAGGGTATGTAGAGGAGGAGAAATTGTACTTACGGCTGGCAGTTGAAGGAAAGAGTTCTGAGTTATTCTTTTCCCTTGAGAAGTTTGGAGAGACATGTCAGGGGCCCAAATACTTCAAGGAAGAGAGAAGTGGACAAAAGAGAAATTGGTATATACAAATATTTCTGTAGAATCTAACTTTGGTTACTTTTTGAATATGTTGAATTTAAAAATTTTTGAATTTCAAGAAATTCAAAGAAAAGATCAAGATATTTAGAATTGTTTGTTTTCTGAAACATGTTTCTGAGAGAGTTAATTCTTAGGTTGATTAGAAGTCTGGGGTCCCTGTGGAAGGGAAAGGGGCCTGGGGCTCTCAAGGAGGAGAAAGGACAAACTGTTTTTTTTTTTTTTTTTTAATAATCCTTTGATTTAATCACATAAAGCAGTTTTTTCTTTAAGCCCAGGGCTAATAATTACAGAACAAAACAACTCATCTTGCTCAAGGGTATGTTTTTCCTTAAACTCTGTGCAAATGATTATATAACAGCAATGTATCCTGAGGACAGGTTTCTCCTTAAGAACCTTCTGACTAATCCTGCCATCTTAAAATGTATATTATGGGAGTGGATCTTGTAAGACCTTCTATTGTTAGTTCTCACCCTATTATCTTAAAATGTAAATTGTGGGAGTGGGTCTAATAAGACCTTTACAATCTTGAAACATTCTTTTGATTTATTTTAGTAACCAATTGATGCTTTTGAACTGTGATGTTAATAATCAATTGATGCTCTTGAATTGTGGTGTTGGAGAATACCCTTGAGAGTCCCTTGGACAGCAAGGAGATCCAAACAGTCCATCCTAAAGGAAATCAGTCCTGAATATTCATTGGAAGGACTGATGCTGAAGCTGAAACTCCAATACTTTGGCCACCTGATGCCAAGAACTGACTCATTGGGAAAGACCCTGATACTGGGAAAGATTGAAGGCAGGAGAAGGGGATGACAGAAGATGAGATGGTGGATGGCATCATGGACTCAATGGACATGAGTTTGAGTAACCTCTGGGAGTTGGTGATGGACAGGGAGGCCTGACGCACTACAGTCCATGGGGTCACAAAGAGTCAGATGTGACTGAGCGACTGAACTGAACTGAATTGAATAACCAACTGAAAAAGTTTATAGCTCCCTTGCTGAGATTAGTGATGGGGCACTCTCCATCCCCTTCTGATTTCTATGTCAGAAGCTTTCTCTGTCCCTTTTCACTATAACAAATCTTCTGTCACACAAAAACTCTGAGTGATCAAGCCTGGTCCCTGATCCTGAAGCTAAATCTTCTTTTTCAGAAATTATGAATCTGACATCGTTCACTATAAGCTATCATTTCCTTCACCGTGACTAAGCTCTGAGACTGAGCTTTGTGCTTTCCTGTCTTTTGGGAGTTGCACATGTTTAGTAGGGTGATGGGAATGGCACACAGGAATATCTGAGACAAAGAATGTTCATTATTTCCCCATATCAACTTAAAATGAGTACATGGATGCTGTGTCAGACACTTCAAAATAATTTAGCCTTATTAAACTGAATGCAGAATGATTAAGCCCAGTAGTATATGCACGGAAGGAGAGAATTCTATCCAGCGCTCCACAAACACAGTTTCATCATATCTATAGTATATACATTGCACTTCCCTCATAGCTCAGTTGGTAAATCCTCTGCCTGCAATGCAGAAGACCTGGGTTCAATTCATGGGTCAGGAAGATCCCCTGGAGAAGGGAATGCTACCCACTCTAGTATTCTTGCCTGGAGAACCCGTGGATGGAAGAGCCCAGCAGACTACAGTCCATGGGATCGCAAGAGTCGGACACAACTTAATGACTAAACCACCACTACCACCACCATGGTATATACATTAGATGGGGAATCTCTCTACTGTTTTACATTATTTCTGTTAGAATTGCTTTGGGAAATTAGAAAGTCAGATATATTGAGTTGGCTCTAGGAAGAAACAAAACAGAGTCCTGTTTGTCTTGGGAATTTCGCTTGAGAGCATGGTTATGTTATAGTTTATCATAAGTTTTCTTCATTACACAGAAATATTAGGGACTGTGTGGTGTTTGTTGCATTTGAGGGAGAAGACAGTTAATTTTATGGATAATTGGTGACAATGAATGCATGCAGATTGGAAGACAAGGGGGCATTCAGATTACATTTTTCTCAACTTTATCTTACTTTATGTTGTATTAAATGTAACTGATATGTATTTACACACATCCTCTTATATCTCTCTTCACAAGAACTTCTAGAACCCATTTTCTATATTTTTAAATCCCTCTTGTCTTTGTCAAGGAAATACAGGCACCTAGTAGCATGTTTGTTACAGAGTGCAAACATATAGAAGTATTCTAATAACAATCATGTATCTAAAGAAAGGTTCAGAAAACCCTGGAGCTGAGATCATTTCTAGACACCAAAAAATTGTCTGGCTTGTTGATCACTCCTAATAAGTAGCTTTTTTTTTTCCACTCCAGGTTCTGAGAAGGGAAAAGAGATTTCACTCTCTCCATCCCACAAGCTACTGATTATTCTTCTGTTCTTTGCTTCTGTGACCCTGTGTGTCTTACCTGCTTATTTTGTGTCTCAGGAGTTAAGTAACTCAGAGGGCCTTGATATTTGGGTAATAAGGGAAGAGTTCCTATAATTGAATTTATTTTCTCCTTACATAGTGGATCTGGAAAATGCAAATCACTTATTAATAAATGTATATAACAGTGAGCTTCCCTGGTGGCTCAGACAGTAAAGAATCCACCTGCCAATGCGGGAGACTTGTGTTCTATCCCTGGGTCAGTAAGATTCCCTGAAGAAGGAAATGGCAACTCACTCCAGTATTCTTGCCTGGGAAATCTCATGAACCAAGGAGACTGGTGGGCTATAGTCCTTGGGGTCGCAGAGCCAAACACAACTTAGTGACTGACAACAACAACAAAAATAGTGAGCAAAGAAAGTAAGACCTGTGAAGATACTTATTCCAGGAGCAAGAACACTTAAGAAAGCTTAAATGTTCTTAGTTCCTATAACTATGTAAAAACTTCAGCACATGAGAGGACAGTAATCACATGTAGGGTGGTTGCTATAGAGTTCCTTTGGGCAAATGCTGGTGGCCCACTCACAGCCTGAACACATTGAGGATATATTAGTTTTCTAGGGCAGAAAGTATATCACAAACTCTATGGCTTTAAGCAACAGAAATTTATTGTTTCATAGTTCTGGAGTCTGAAATCAAGGTATTGGCAGAGGCATGCTCTCTCAGAAACCTGTAGGAAAATTCTTCCTTGCCTCTTCCTAGCTTCTGGTGGCTTGCCAGCAATCTTTGGAATTCTTTGACTTGGCAGATGTATAACTTCAGTCCTTCAGCATCTTCTTTCCTGTATCTCTGTCCGTGCCTCTTCAACTGTTACAAGGACATCAGTCACATTGGATTGGATTAGGGACCCAACCTACTTCAGTTTGACCACATCTTAACTAATTGTGTCTGCAATGAGTCCATTTCCAAATAAGGTCCATTCTGAAGTACTGAAGGTTAGGAGTTCAAGATAACTTTTTGTGTTTGAGGTCCTTAGCAATTCATCTTCCCCAAAAGGTAACAATACAACTGGGCAAGATTATCAAAGATGACTGTTGTAGTGTCTGGAAAGTGATCATACTGGATGCAACAAAATGAGAAACATTTATTCAAGAAAATCTGCTGAATTGTAGTAAGGACAGTTGGGTTTTGTGGTATTTTAGCCAGGGGCTATTCCCATCATACCCTCAGGTCTGTGGTGCAGAAATTCTAACCCAGATGGTAAGATGGGGTGTAAATACTGGCATCACACTGTCACCACCCCATAAACCCAGCTTGGTGGCACAAAAGTTCTAGGCAAAGACACTGAGCCTGCCATTTGTGATCAGATCATGGGAACATTTATTTCCAGGGATATCATCTGAAACAACAGAGATCTTACTGTTAAACAGTCAGGGAAAGCTAGTATCTCAGTGATACTACATGGGAAACAGGACTAAAATAATGATAGAATGGACATAAATTTTACAAGAAGATCCAGTAGAAGCAACAGCCAAAGATGATTGTGCTATGCTCAGATTCTGCACGTATGGGTGAAAAAAGAAAGAGGGCAAAATCCATGCAATATAAACATCAACCCTAAGAGAGCCTATACTGATATCAAATGAAGTAGAGATTAAAAAATTTTTTTTTCTAGAGAAAATGGAAATAATCTATAATGGTAAATTATAAATTAATCAGGAGTAGTGTTTATAAGCATATGCACCTAACAAAAGAGGCCCATAATACAAAAAAGGGTAGACTTCAAGGGAGAAATAGGTAATTTAACAATAATGGGCAAAAATCCATATGATCATCTCAATAGATGTATGAAAGGCGTTTGATAAAATCCACACTGCTTGATAAAAGCCATCAACAAATTAGGAATAGGAGAAAACATCCTCACTCCAGTAAAACTCTTCTATGAAAAATCATCATTCTTAATGGTAAAAAGTTGAAAGCTTTCCCTTTAGGATTGGGAATTTTTAAAAAGTCTGCCCTCACCATTTCTTTTCAACATTGTACTAGAGATTCTAACCAGGGTAATCAGGAAGAAAAATAAATAAAAGCCATCCAGCCTGAGAAGGAAGAAATGGAATCATCCTTATTCACAAACAACATGAACTTACATGTGGAAAACCCTAAAAAATTCACAAATCAATGTAATTAACAAATTCATCAAGGTCAGTATTTACAAATCATTGTGTATCTATATGCTAATAATGAACAATCTGAAATGAAATGAGAACAATCCTAATTACAAAATTTTACAAACAATAAAATACTTGGGAAAATTTAACAAAACAGTGTAAGAATTTTATACTGAAAACTGTGTAGAAAAATATTAAAATAAATTAAAGAAAGCTTATTTAAGTATAAACTGTGTTCATGGGTTGGAGGACTTAATATGGCTAAGTTGAAGATTTCCCAGGTTGATACAACAATTATAAGCATATAGACACTGAATATGAGAGAACCTGTATGCAAATATTAGCAGAACTGAAGAGAGAAATAGACAATTCTAATATAATAATAGGAGGGTAGTATGCTCATTTTCACTATATTGATTCTTCTGATCTATGAACATGATATATTTCTCCATTTGTGTCCTCTTTGATTTCTTTCACCAGTGTTTTATAGTTTTCTATATATAGATCTTTTGTTTCTTTTAGGTATATATATTCCTAAGTATTTTATTTTTTTCATTGCAATGGTGAATGGAATTGGAATTGTTTTCTTAATTTCTCTTTCTGTTCTCTCATTGTTAGTGTATAGGAATGCAAGGGATTTCTGTGTGTCAATTTTATATCCTGCAACTTTACTATATTCATTGATTAGATCTAGTAATTTTCTGGTGGAGTCTTTAGTTAGGATAATAATAGGAGGGAATTTCAATATTGTGTTGGCCACCTATTAGGCACTCAATAGCTTCTAGTCAATGAATGACAGATTAAGCATCTTAATTTTAAAGAAACTACAGTATAGAGAAATCAGTAACTTGTATTGGCAAAGCTATGTCTTTGAATTTCTGTAATTTGGAATTGAGTTGGAGAATACACATACCTTTTGGTTTAAAAATACATTTCAGAAAGGTGGGGATTTATAATGAACATAAAGCTTATATTGACTCCATAAAGGTTATAAGTAGAATTCCTTGGAGACAAATTAAGATTCCAAAGTAGATCAGAAATTGAAGTGAAAAGCAATATCAGCAATTATAATTATGAATATTTTATTATAAGAATAAGATTATGAAGGTTATTAATTTTATACATTGTGATACTAGATAATCTCTCACTAGAATCAAGAAGAAATGTTCCTTTCTAATAAGGTTGCAAAGGGATTGTTAAAAGGTATTTTAGTTAATGTTCTTGAAATGGTATTTAAGAAATTGTTTGAGACTATCTTTACATTTAGATAACCTTCCATGCTCACTTTAAATACTAAAATTCTGCCTGCTTAAGTGATGCTATTGGTTTCAGGTGAATTTAGCATATTTTTTCAATTCTTCTGTAAAAAGTAAATTGCAAATTATATTACTCTGATAGTAACATTCATCCTACAAACGTATCATGTGTAAATATTTGCTAGACAGTTGTGATATCAAAACGAATATAATATAGTCCTTCATCTAAAGGAACTCAGGTGTATAGAGGAGATATCAGTATAGTCATATATTTACCAAATGATGTATGTGTATACACACACACACAGACACACACACACACACACACCTCAAGATACATTCATTTCACTTCAGTATATAAGTCGTGTCTGACACTTTGCAACCCCATGAACTGAGGCATGCCAGGCTTCCCTGTCCTTCACCCAAACTGTCTCCCAGAGTTTGCTCAAAATTCACATTCTTTGAGTCAGTGATGCCATCCAACCATCTCATCCTCTGTCATCCCCCTTTCCTCCTGTCCTCTATCTTTCCCAGCATCCAGGTCTTTTCCAGTGGTTTGACTATTCGGGTCAGGTGGCCAAAGAACTGAGCTTCAGCATCAGTTCTTCCAATGAATGTTCAGGGTTGATTTCCTTTAGGATTTACAGGTTTGATCTCCTTGCAGTCCAAGGGACTCTGAAGAGTCTTCTCCAGTATCACAGTTCAAAAGCATCAGTTGTTCAGCACTCAGCATTTTTTATGCTCCAACTCTTATGTCCATACATGACTCCTAGAAAAATCATAGCTTTGACTAGATGAACCTTTGCCGGCAAAGTGATGTCTCTGCTTTTTAATACAATGCTTAGGTTTGTTTAAGTTTTCTTCCAAGCCACAAGTGTCTTCTAATTTCTTGGTTGTAGTTAACTGTCCACAGTGATTTTAGATTCCCCCTCCCCCCAAAAAAATCTGCCACTGTTTCCATTTTTTCCTTATCTATTTGTCACAAAGTGATGGGACTGGATGCAATTATTTTTGGTTTTTGAATGTTGAATTTTAAGTCAACTTTTTCACTCTTCTCTTTCACTTTCATCAAGAGACTCTTTAGCTCCTCTTCACTTTCTGCCATAAGGGTGGTGTCACCTGCACATCTGAGGTCATGGATATTTCTCCTGGCAATCTTGATTCTAGCTTGTGCTTCATCCAGCCCAGCATTTCACATGATGTACTTTGAATATAAGTTAAATAAGAAAGGTGACACTATACAACTTTGGCCTACTTATGTCCCAATTTTGAACAAGTCTACCGTTCCACGTCTGGTTCTAATTGTTCTTCTTGACCTGCATACAGTTTTGTCAGGAAGCAGTTAAGATGGTATGGTATTCCCATCTCTTTAAGAATTTTCCACATTTTGTCGTGATCCACACAGTCAAAGGCTTTAGCATACTCAGTGAAGCAGAAGTAGATTTTTTTTTGGAATTCCCTTGACTTTTTCTATGATCCTAGGGATATTGGCCATTTGATCTCTGGTTCCTTTGCCTTTTCCAAATTCCACCTGTACATCTGGAAGTTCTTGGTCCTTGTACTGTTGAAGTACTGTTGACAATATCATGGTTGTTTGTAAATGTCCAAACTCATCAGATTGTACACAGTAAAAATGTGCTCTTCTTTGTATATCAGTTATACCTTAATAAAACTGGTAAAAAAAAAAAAAACAAAACAACCCATTCTTCCCAAATTGATCTAAAGATTCACTCTACCCCTATCAAAATTCTGATTTCTTCCCCTCCCCCGATTTTGCCTAGTTAATCTGAAAATTCATTTGACAATGAAAGAGTTATAATGGCCAAAACAATCTTGAAAGAGAAAATCCGAAGTGGAGGACTGAAACTTCCTGATTTCATTCATTTGACTCCATTGTTTTTTTATTATATTCACAGAACTCTGAAACTATTATCATGATCAATTATACCATTTTCATCATGCCCAAAACAAACCATATACATTTTAAGAGCTACTCTGCTTATTCCCTGAATCCTCTATCCCTTGGAAAACACTAATCTATTCTCTGTCTCTATAGATTTTCCTATTCTATACATATCATATAAATATAATCATATGTGGTCTTTTTTGACTGGCTTCTTTCACTTTGAAAAATGTACTCAAGATTTATGTTGTAATATGTGTCAGTACACCATTCCATTTTATGGAAAAATGATATTCCATTATGTTTATGTACTGTATAATATTTATCCATATAAATAAAAGAGTTGGGCACTAGGGTAGTTTCCAGATTTTTTCTATTATGTATAATATTGCCAGAAACATTTGGGTTCAATTTCGTGGACATATGTTTTCAATTCTTTACGTTACACACTAAGGACTGGAATTGCTACATCATATGACATTATATATTTAAGCTTTGTCATTAGCTCTGGATACCTTTTTTCTTGTTGAATTACACTGGCTACAACCTTCATTACAATACTGAATAGAAGTGATAGAAGTGGACAGCTTTGTCTTATTCCTGATCATATGGGAAGAGCTTTCAATTTTCATCTTATGTGTGATATTGTCTGTGCATTTTTTACAAACTCAGGTTCACTTTGTTTTTAGTTTGTTGATTGTTTTTATTTTAAAATTATGTTAGATTTTCTTAAACTTTTTTTTTCTCTATTGGGATGATCACTAGTTTTTTCTTCTATTAAAATCATGTTTTACCTATACTCAAGTATGTTGAATCAACTTTGCTTTCCTGGGATAAATCCTACTTGTATGGTATATAATCCTTTTTCTATATTGCTATATTCAGTTTGCTATTATTTTGTTGAGAGTTTTTATATTCTGTGCTATCACCTAGTTGATATTGGCCTATAGGTTTCATTTCTGTGGTGTATTTTTCTGGCTTTGGTAGTAGGATAATACTGTTCATATAGAACAAGGTGGAAACTATTCCATCTTTTTCTACATTTTGAATAAGTTTATGAAGGATTGGTATTTATTCTTTTTTTTTTCATTTATTTTTATTAGTTGGAGGCTAATCATTTTACAATACCGCAGTGGGTCTTGTCATACATTGACATGAATCAGTCATGGATTTACATGTATTCCCCATTCCGATCCCCCCTCCCACCTTCCTCTCTACCCAATCCTTCTGGGTCTTCCCAGTGCTCCAGGCCCGAGTACTTGTCTCAAGCATCCAACCTGGGCTGGTGATCTGTTTCACTATAGATAATGTACATGTTTTGATGATGTTCTCTTGAAACATCCCACCCTCGCCTTCTCCCACAGAGTCCAAAAGTCTGTTCTGTACATCTGTGTCTCTGTTTCTGTTTTGCATATAGGGTTATCATTACCATCTTTCTAAATTACGTATATATGTGTTAGTATGCTGTAATGTTCTTTATCTTTCTGGCTTACTTCACTCTGTATAATGGGCTCCACTTTCATCCATCTCACTAGAACTGATTTAAATGAATTCTTTTTAATGGCTGAGTAATATTCTGTGGTATATATGTACCACAACTTCTTTATCCATTCGTCTGCTGATGGGCATCTAGGTTGCTTCCATGTCCTGGCTATTATAAACAGTGCTGCGATGAACATTGGGGTGCACGTGTCTCTTTCAGATCTGGTTTCCTCGATGTGTATGCCCAGAAGTGGGATTGCTGGGTCATATGGCAGTTCTATTTCCAGTTTTTAAAGAAATCTCCACACTATTCTCCATAGTGGCTTTACTAGTTTGCATTCCCACCAACAATGTAAGAGGGTTCCCTTTTCTCCACACCCTCTCCAGCATTTATTGCTTGTAGACTTTTAGATAGCAGCCATCCTGACTGGTGTGTAATGGTACCTCATTGTGGTTTTGATTTGCATTTCTCTGATAATGAGTGATGTTGAGCATCTTTTCATGTGTTTGTTAGCCATCTGTATGCCTTATTCTTGTTTTAACATTTGGTAGAATTCAGCAGTGAAAATATCTTGTCTTGGGATTTCCTTTATGGAAAGGTTTTTGATGACTAATTCAATCTCTTTGGTCTTTCCTGATGGCTCAGCAAGTAAAGAATATGCCTATAAAGTAGGAGACACGTGTATGATCCCTGGATTTGTAAGATTCCCTGGAGGAGGAAAATGGAAACTACTCCAATATTCTTGCCTGGAGAATTCCATGGACAAAGGAAACTGGTGGGCTATGGGGTCACAAGGAGTTGGACACAACTGAGCAAATAAAACTTTCAGTCTCTTCACTAATAGGTATGTTCAGATTTTCTGTTTCTTCTTGAGTTAGTTTCAGTAGTTTATGTCTTCTGAGGAATGTTTGTTGACATACAGTGTTTCACTGTATCTTGTTAAAATCCTTATTTCTGTAAAATCACTACTAATGTCCATTCTTTCATTCCTAATTTTAGTAATTTGAATCTTCTCTTATTAGTCAATGTAGCTAATATGTTTTCACTTTTGTTGAACATTGATCATGAACTCCTTATTGCCAAATTCAGACTTAAACTGAAGAAAGTAGGGAAAACCACTAGACCATTCAGGTATGACCTAAATCAAATCCCTTATGGCTACACAGTGGAAGTGAGAAATAGATTTAAGGGACTAGATCTGATAGAGTGTCTGATGAACTATGGACGGAGGTTTGTGACATTATACAGGAGACAGGTATCAAGACCATCCCCATGGAAAACAAATGCATAAAGGCATAATGGTTGTCTGTGGAGGGATTACAAATAACTGTGAAAAGGAGAGAAGCAAAAAGTAAAGGAGAAAAGGAAAGATATTCCCATTTGAATGCAGAATTCCAAAGAATAGCAAGGAGAAATAAGAAAGGCTTCTTCAGTGATCAGTGCAAAGAAATACAGGAAAACAACAGAATGGGAAAGACTAGAGATCTCTTCAAGAAAATTAGAGATACCAAGGGAATGTTTCACCCAAAGATGGGTTCGATAAAGGACAGAAATGGTGTAGATCTAGCAGAGGCAGAAGATATTAAGAGGTGGCAAGAATACACAGAAGAACTGTACAAAAAAGATCTTCATGACCCAGATAATCACAATGGTGTGATCACTCACCTAGAGCCAGACATCCTGGAATGTGAAGTCAAGTGGGCATTGGAAAGCATCACTATGAACAAAGCTAGTGGAGGTGATGGAATTCCAGTTGAACTTTTCAAACCCTGAAAGATGATGCTGTGAAAGTGCTGCACTCAATAGGCCAGTAAATTGGAAAACTCAGCAGTGGCCATAGGACTGGAAAAGGTCAGTTTTCATTCCAATCCCAAAGAAAGGTAATCCCAAAGAATTCTCAAACTACCGCAAAATTGCACTCATCTGACACTCTACAAAAGTAATGCTCAAAATTCTCCAAGCCGGGCTTCAGCAATACGTGAACCGTGAACTTCCAAATGTTCAAGCTGGTTTTAGAAAAGGCAGAGGAACCAGATGAAATCGCCAATAACCACTGGATCATCAAAAAAGCAAGAGCATTCCAGAAAAATGTCTATTTCTGCTTTATTGACTATGCCAAAGCCTTCGACTGTGTGGATCACAATAAACTGTGGAAAATTCTGAAAGAGATGGGAATACCAGACCACCTGACCTGCCCCTTGAGAAACCTGTATGCAGGTCAGGAAGCAAAAATTAGAACTGGACATGGAACAACACACTGGTTCCAAATAGGAAAAGGAGTACGTCAAGGCTGTTTATTGTCACCCTGCTTATTTAATTTATATGCAGAGTACATCATGAGAAACGCTGAGCTGGAAGAAGCACAAGCTGGAATCAACATTGCCAGGAGAAATATCAATAACCTCAGATATGCAGATGATACCAAGCTTATGGCAGAAAGCAAAGATGAACTAAAAGCCTCTTGATGAAAGTGAAAGACTAGAGTGGAAAAGTTGACTTCAAGCTTAATATTCAGAAAATTAAAATCATGGAATCTGATCCCATCACTTCGTGGGAAATAGATGGGGAGACAGTGGAAACAGTGTCGGACTTTATTTTTGGGCTACAAAATCACTGCAGATGGTGATTTCAGCCATAGAATTAAAAGACGCTTACTCTTTGGAAGGAAATTTATGACTAAAGTAGATAGCATATTAAAAAGCAGAGACATTACTTTGCCTATAAAGGCCCATCTGGTCAATGCTATGGTTTTCCCAGTGGTCATGTATGATTGTGAGAGTTGGACTGTGAAGAAAGCTGAGTGCCGAAAAATTGATGCTTTTGAACTGTGGTGTTGGAGAAGACTGTTGAGACTCCCTTGAACTGCAAGGAGATCCAACCAGTCCATCATAAAGGAGTTCAGTCCTGGGTGTTCATTGGAAGGACTGATGCTGAAGCTAAAACTCCAATATTTTAGCCACCTCATGTGAAGAGCTGACTCATTGAAAAAGAATCTGATGCTGGGAGGGATTGGGGACAGGAGGAGAAGGGAGCGACAGAGGATGAGATGGTTGGATGGACTCACCGACTCGATGGACATGGGTTTGAGTAGACTGCAGGAGTTGATGAGAAACAGGGAGGCCTGGCGTGCTGCGATTCATGGGGTCACAAAGAGTCGGACACGATTGAGAGACTGACTGAACTGATCTGATCACTGTGCTGAAATTCCCTGTGTTTTCATACTAGATGCCTACGTTTCCCACTGGATATTAAATAGATTGATCATATTTGGATTGGGCTGCCCCATTGAGCCATTCAGTGTGCAGTGCCATTCACAGGAAGGTGCCATTCATGTGGTCTACAATTTGAATGGAGCTTTTTCATGAAGAGTAATGTACAGCATGCAGGCCATGGCTGGCAGCCCGGGGGTGGGGCTCTAGCTGTGAGCACACGTGCCTCATTTGGAGCGCAGGCACCCACTCTTCCGGGTTGGGCTACCTCGAAGAACATTTTATTCTAAAGTTTTATTCTAACTATTTTATTCTAAGAGAATACACATGGGGACAATGGGCTCCTAGAAAGGCACTTCCATTTAGGTCCTTCAATAATTTATCCTTTAGCCAGTTGAGGCTTGGCTAAAACTGGAAAAACATTCTTTTGAGAACATACTCCTCCTTTGTCAGCTGGGCACTTATACCTATGCTGCAAAGTGTACCCTTTTGGTACCTATCAACTTCTCATTGACCATACTTCTCTTTTAGAGCTCCTCAAATACTCTCCTGTCTCAAATTTCTCTTCTGCTGAAACCCAACATTGATTTTGCCCTCAGAGACTGAAACCTGTTCTTATTTTTTGCTAATTTTATTGAAGGGTGATTGACAAATGAAATTTGTATATATTTAGGTTGGACAATATGATTTTTTTAGCTATGCCTTATGAACGTTTGAAATATATATAAATTGTGAAATGACTACCAGAATCAAGTTAATTAACGGATCTATTGCCTCTTGTATTAACTTGTGTCTGAGTGTGTGTCAGTGTGTATGTGTGTGTATTGAGCACACATAGGATCTACCCTCTTGGCAAATTTCAAGAATATGATAAAGTGTCATTGACTACAGCCGCCATGTTTGTATTCATATAGAAGATCCCCAAGACTTAATCATCTTATGACTGAAACTTTGTATATGTTGACACTAACATCTCATTTCCCCCACCCTTCAGCACCTGGCAATCATCATTCCAATTTCTGGATCTATGAAATTAACAATCTTACATATAATGAAATCATAGAGTATTTTTCTTTCTCTGTCTCACTTATTCCACTCTTTGCATAACTCTCTCAGTTGCTGCTGAGTTTCCTTTCTTATGTTCTCATTAACTGATTTTAAAAATACCCTTTAAACATTTGTTACCAGTTAGTTAGGGGTTAAGCTTAGTCTCCCAGGAAGCTTTTGATTTTTTAATATTCTTTAAAAATATTTTAAAGTTATATTTGAATAATATGAGGACACAATAGAACCAATATTCAGGATGTACTGCCTAGGCTGTACATCCCCATGTATGGAGATACATCTTAACCTAATGCCGATAGGAAAGAGAAAGAGAAAAAGGAGAGAGAGTGACAGACAGAGAGATGGAGACAGCAAGCACCAGACTAGACCAAATGCCGCATCTGAGAAATATGAGAATTTGGGAAGTAGACTGTCAGTGTTGAATCCCTGTGTTGAAAAATAGGGGATGATCTTTATGCCCATTCATGTGTGATGTGATGTTCCTTTAATCATGTCAGGGTTTTTCATGAGTAATAGGTTTGTAGAGGTTTGCTACTAATCTCCACACAGCCTCATGCCACACCATACCCCAGTACTTGGAGGAATTTAGGTTTGACTATGAGGGTAGAAATCATATGTTATTTTTTCCAGACATGTTTGCTGAAGGAAAACTGTCTCTCTTCCACACAGAGTCTACATTCCTTCTTTCTATACTTGGAGGGTTTTCTGAAACATTTAATCTTAATTAACCCTAGTATATACTATTGGGTTGGCCAAAAAATGTGTTTAGGTTTTTTTGTACGATATAATAACATATCCTGCCTCTGCCCTCTGTCTCCATCCTCAGGCTCCTTAGCCTACCTTGGAGAGGGCATCACAAAGCCAGAGCCCTGATGAAACTTTGGGTGTGGGGATGAGAAATTGAAAGGCTTAACAAGGAAGAGCTAGGGGGCCAGGATCATTCAATGAATGTGGGTGGAGCACCTATGGTTTATCCAGTGGTCATGTATGGATGTGACAGTTGGACTGTGAAGAAACTGAGTGCCAAAAATTGATGCTATTGAACTGTGGTGTTGGAGAAGACTGTTGAGAGTCCCTTGAACTGCAAGGAGAACCAACCAGTCCATTGTAAAGGATATCAGTCCTGGGTATTCATTGGAAGGACTTATGCTGAGGTTGAAACTCCAATACTTTGGCCACCTCACGCAAAGAGCTGACTCATTGGAAAAGACCCTGATGCTGGGAGGGATTGGGGCAGGAGGAGAAGGGGCGACAGAGGATGAGATGGTTGGATGGACTCACCGACTCGATGGACATGGGTTTGAGGAGACTGCGGGTGTTGGTGAGGAACAGGGAGGCCTGGTGTTCTGCTATTCATGGGGTCCCAAAGAGTTGGACCCAACTAGCCACTAAACTGAATTGAACTGAACTGATCACTGTGCTGAAATTCCCCATGTTTTCATACTAGATACCTATGTTTCCCACTGGATGTTAAATAGATTGATCATATTTGGTTTGGGCTGCCCCATTGAGTCACACAGTGTACAGTGCCTTTCACAGGAATGTGCCATTCATGTGGTCTACAATTGGAATGGTGCTTTTTTGTGAAGAGTAATGTACAACATGCAGACCATAGGTGGTAGCCCGGGGGTGGTGCTCTAGCTGTGAGCACGCGTGCATCTTTTGGAGCGCAGGCACCCAGTCTTCCCGGTTGGGCTACCTCGAGGAACATTTTATTCTAAGTTTTATTCTAACTATTTTATTTTAAGAGAATACACATGGGAACTATGGGCTCCTAGAAAGGTTCTTCCCATTAGGTCCTTCAGAAATTTATGCTTTAGCCAGTTGAGACTTGGCTAAAACTGGAAAAACATTCTTTTGAGAACACAGTCCTCCATTTTCAGCTGGACATTTACCCCTATGTATGTTGCAAAATTCCCTACCCTTTTTGTACCTATCAACTTCTCATTGACGATACTTCTCTTTTAGAGTTCCTCAAATACTCTCCTGTCTCAAATTTCTCTACTCCTGAAACCCAACATCGATTTTGCTCTCAGAGACTGAAACCTGTTATTTTTTTTTTTGCTAATTTTATTGAAGGATGATTGGCAAATGAAATTTGTATATATATAGGTTGGACAATACAATTTTTTAAGCTATGCCTTACGAACATTTGAAATATATATAGATTGTGAAATGGCTACCAGAATCAAGTTAATTAACGTATCCATTGCCTCTTGTACTTACCTTGTGTCTGAGTGTGTGTCAGTGTGTGTATGTGTGTGTGTTGAGCACACTTATGATCTGCTCTCTTGGCAAATTTCAAGAATATGATAAAGTGTTATTGACTACAGCCACCATGATTGTATTAATATAGAAGATCCACAAGACTTACTCATCTTATGACTGAAAATTTGTACTCTTTGACACTAACATCTAATTTCCCCCACCCTTCAGCAACTGGCAATCATTATTCCAATTTGTGGTTCTATGAATTTGACAATTTTACATATAATGAAATCATATAGTATTTTTCTTTCTCTGTCTCACTTATTCCACTCTTTGTATAGCTCTCTCAGTTGCTGCTGAGTTTCCGTTCTTATGTTCTCATTAATTGATTTTAAAAATACTCTTTAAACATTTGTTACTAGTTAGTTAGGGGTTAAGCTTAGTCTCCCAGGAAGCTTTTGAGTTTTTAATATTCTTTCAATAATATTTTAAAGTTATTTTGAATAATATGAGGACAAAAAAGAACCAATATTCAAGAGGTATTGCCTAGGCTGTTATCCCCATGTATGGAGATACTTCTTAGCTCTTAACCTCATGCTGATAGGAAAGAGAAAGAGAAAAAAAAGAGAGAGACACAGACAGACGGATGGAGACAGCAAGCACCAGACTATTGTAAACCATCTGCCCCATCTGAGCAATATGTGAATTTGGGAAGTAGACTGTCAATGTTGCATCCCTGTGTTGAAATATATGGGAAGATCTTTATGCTCACTCATGTGTAATGTGACCTCCCTTTAATCATGTCAGGGTTTTTCATGAGTAATAAGTTTGTAGAGGTTTACTATTAATCTGCAAACAGCATCATGCCACACCATACCCCAGTACTTGGAGGAATTTAGGTCTTTGACGATGACTGTAGAGATAATTTGTTTTTCTTCCCAGATATCTTTGCTGAAGGACAACCTGTCTCTCTTCCTCACAGTGTCTACATTCCTTCGTTGTATAATTTTAGGGTTTTCTGAAGCACTTAATCTTAATTACCTCTAGTATATACTATTGGGTTGGGCAAAAAATGTGTTCAGATTTTTCTGTACCATATAATGTCACATCCTCCCTCAGCCCTCTGTCTCCATCCTCAGGCTATTTAGCCTTCCTTGGAGAGGGCATCTCAAAGCCAGCTCCCTGATGAAACTTTGGGTGTGGGGATGAGAAATTGAAAGGCTTAACAAGGAAGAGCTGGGGTGCCAGGATCATTCAAGGAATGTGGGTGGAGCACCTATAGTTTATCCAGTGGTCATGTATGGATATGAGAGTTGGACTGTGAAGAAAGCTGAGTGCCAAAAAATTGATGCTTTTGAACTGTGGTGTTGGAGAAGACTGTTGAGACTCCCTTGAACTGCAAGGGGATCCAACCAGTCCATTGTAAAGGAGATCAGTCCTGGGTGTTCATTGGAGGGACTGATGCTGAAGCTGAAACTCCAATACTTTGACCACCTCAAGCGAAGAGCTGACTCATTGGAAAAGAATCTGATGCTGGGAGGGATTGGGGGCAGGAGGAGAAGGGGGCGACAGAGGATGAGATGGTTGGATGGACTCACCGACTCGATGGACATGGGTTTGAGTAGACTGCGAAAGTTGGGGAGGGACAGGGAGGCCGGGCATTCTGCATTCATGGGGTCGCAAAGAGTCGGACACGACTGAGCGACTGAACTGAACTGAACTGATCACTGTGCTGAAATTCCCCGTGTTTTCATACTAGATGCCTACATTTCCCGCTAGATATTAAATAGATTGATCACATTTGGATTGCGCTACACCATTGAGCCACTCAGTGTACAGTGCCTTTCACAGGAATATGCCATTCATGTGATCTACAATTTGAATGGCACTTTTTTGTGAATGGTAATGTACAACATGCAGGCCATGGGTGGTCGCTGTGGGGTGGGGCTATAGCTGTGAGCACATGTGCCTCTTTTTGAGCACAGGCATTCACTCTTCTGGGTTGGGCCACCTTGAAGTACATTTTATTCTAAGGTTTTATTCTAACTATTTTATTCTAAGAGAGTACACATGGGAACTATGGGCTCCTAGAAAGGCACTTCCATTTAGGTCCTTCAAGAATTTATCCTTTAGCCAGTTGAGGCTTCGCTAAAACTGGAGAAAACATTCTTTTGAGAACACAATCCTCCTTTGTCACCTGGTCAGATACCCCAATATTGCAAAATTCCCTAACCCTTTGTTACCTATCAACATATCATTGGCCATACTTCCCTTTTAGAGCTCCTCAAATACTCTCCTGTCTTAAATGACTCTACTGCTGAAACTGAACTTCGATTTTGCTCTCAGAGACTGAAACCTGTTATTATTTTTTTCCCAATTTTATTGAAGGATGATTGGCAAAAAAAATTTGTATATATTTAGGTTGGACAATATGATTTTTTAAGCTATGCCTTACGAACATTTGAAATATATATAAATTGTGAAATGGCTACCAGAATTAAGTTAATCAACGTATCCATTACCTCTTGTACTTACCTTGTGTCTGAGTGTGTGTCTGTGTGTATGTGTGTGTGTTGAACACACTTAGGATCCACTGTCTTGGCAAATTTCAAGTATATGATGCAGTGTTATTGACTACAGCCACCATTATTGTATTAATATAGAAGATCCCCAGGAGTTACTTGTCTTATGACTGAAACTTTGTTCTCTTTGACACTAACATCTCATTTCCCCCACCCTCCAGCACCTGGCAATCATCATTCCAATTTCTGGATCTATGAATTTGACAATTTTACATATAATGATATCATAGAGTATTTTTCTTTCTGTCTCACTTATTCCACTCTTTGCATAACTCTCTCAGTTGCTTCTGAGCTTCCTTTCTTATATTCTCATTAATTGATTTTTAAAATACTCTTTAAACTTTTGTTACCAGTTAGTTAGGGGTTAAGCTTAGTCTCCCAGGAAGCTTTTGATTTTTTAATATTCCTTAAAAATATTTTAAAGTTATATTTAAATAATATGAGGACACAATAGAACCAATATTCAGGAGTTATTGCCTAGGCTGTTATCCCCATGTATGGAGATACTTCTTAGCTCTTAAACTAATGCTGATAGGGAAGAGATAGATAAAAAGGAGAGAGACAGACAGACGGATGGAGACAGCAAGCACCAGACTATTGTAGGCCATCTGCCACATCTGAACAATATGTGAATTTGGGAAGTAGACTGTCAATGTTGAATACATGTGTTAAAAAATAGGGGAAGATCTTTATCCCCTCTCGTGTGTGATGTGATGTCCCTTTAATCATGTCAGGGTTTTTCAGTAGTAATAGGTCTGTAGAGCTTCACTACTAATCTGCAAGCAGCCTCATGCCACACCATACCCCCAGTATTTGGAAGAATTTAGGTTTTTGACGATGAGGGTAGAAATAATTTTTATTCTTCCCAGACATGTTTGCTGAAGGACAACCTTCCTCTCTTCCTCACAGAGTCTACATTCCTTCTTTCTATACTTTTAGGGTTTTCTGAAGCACTTAATTTTTTTTTCTTTTTTCATTTATTTTTATTAGTTGGAGGCTAATTACAATATTGTAGTGATTTTTGTCACACATTGACATGAATCAGCCATGGATTTACATGTATTCCCCATCCCGATCCCCCCTCCCACCTCCCTCTCTACCCACTTAATCTTAACTACCCATAGTATATACTAATGGGTTGGGCAAAAAAAGTGTTCAGGTTTTTCTGTACCATCTAATGACACATCCTCCCTCAGCCCTCTGTCTCCATCCTCAGACTCTTTAAACTTTCTTGGAGAGGGCATCACAAAGCCAGAGCCCTGATGAAACTTTGGGTGTGGGGATGAAAAACTGAAAGGCTTAACAAGGAAGAGCTGGGGTGCCAGGATCATTCAATGAATGTGGGTGGAGCACCAATGGTTTTCCAGTGGTCATGTATGGACGTTAGATTTGGACTGTGAAGAAAGCTGAGTGCCAAAAAATTGATTCTTTGCACTGTGGTGTTGGAGAAGACTGTTGAGACTCCCTTGACGGCAAGGAGATCCAATCAGTCCATCGTAAAGAGATCATTCCTGGGTATTCATTGGAAGGACTGATACTGAAGCTGAAACTCCAATAGTTTGGCCACCTCATGCGAAGAGCTGACTCATTGGAAAAGACCCTGATGCTGGGAGGGATTGGGGGCAGGAGAAGAAGGGTATGACAGAGGATGAGATGGTTGGATGGACTCACCGACTTGATGGACATGGGTTTGAATAGACTGCGAAAGTTGGGGAGGGACAGGGAGGCCTGGCATTCTGCTATTCATGGGGTCGCAAAGAGGTGAACACGACCTAGCGACTGAACTGAAATGAAGTGATCACTGTGCTGAAATTCCCCATGTTTTCATACTAGATGCCTATGTTCCCCACTGGATATTAAACAGATTGATCATATTTGGATTGGGCTGCCCCATTGAGCCACTCATAGCAGTGCCTTTCACAGGAATGTGCCATTCATGTGGTCTACAATTTGAATGGCGCTTTTTTGTGAATGGTAATGTACAGCATGCAGGCTATGGGTGTTAGCCCGGAGGTGGGGCTCTAGCTGTGAGCATATGTGCCTCTTTTGGAGTACAGGCACCCACTATTCTGGGTGGAGCTACCTCAAAGAACATTTTATTCTAAGTTTTTATTTAAACTATTTTATTCTAAGAGAATACACATGGAATCTATGGGATCCTAGAAAGGCACTTTCACTTAGAATCTTCGAGAATTTATCCTTTAGCCAGTTGAGGCTAGGCTAAAACTGGAAAAACATTCTTTTGAGAACACAGTCCTCCTTTGTCAGCTGGGCACTTACCACTATATTGCAAAATTCCGTGACTTTTTTCTACCTATCAACTTCTCATTGGCCAGGCTTCTCCTTTAGAGCTCCTGAAATACTCTCCTGTCTCAAATTTCTCTACTGCTCAAACCCAACTTCAATTTTGCTCTCACAGATTGAAACCCATTATTATTCTTTCCCAATTTTATTGAAGGATGATTGGCAAATGAAATTTGTATATATTTAAGATGGACAATATGATTTTTGAAGCTATGCCTTATGAACATTTGAAATACATATAAATTGTGAAATCACTACCAGGAAAATGTTAATTAAGGTATCCATTGCCTCTTGTACTTATCTTGTGTCTGAGTGTGTGTCTGTGTGTGTATGTGTATGTGTTGAACACACTTAGGATCCACTGTCTTGGCAAATTTCAAGTATATGATGCAGTGTTATTGACTACAGCCACCATTATTGTATTAATATAGAAGATCCCCAGGAGTTACTTGTCTTATGACTGAAACTTTGTTCTCTTTGGCACTAACATCTCATTTCCCCCACCCTCCAGCACCTGGCAATCATCATTCCAATTTCTGGTTGTATGAATTTGACAACTTTACATATAATGAAATCATAGAGTATTTTTCTTTGTGTGTCTCACTTATTCCACTCTTTGGATAGCTCTCTCAGTTGCTTCTGAGGCTCCTTTCTTATGTTCTTATTAACTGATTTGAAAAATACCCTTTAATCATTTGTTACCAATTAGTTATGGGTTAAGCTTACTCACCCAGGAAGCTTTTGATTATTAATATTCTTTAAAAACTATGTTAAAGTTATATTTGAAGATATGAAGACACAAGAGAACCAATATTCAGGAGTTATAGTCTAGGCTGTTATCCCCATGTATGGTGATATTTCTAAACTCTTAACCTAATGCCAATAGGAAAGAGAAAGAGAAAAAGGAAAGAGACAGAGAGATGGATGGGATTGAAAACACCAGACTACTCTAGACCAACTGCAGCATCTGAGCAATATGCGAATTTGGGAAATAGACTGTCAATGTCACATCTCTGTGTTGAAATATAGGGGAAGAACTTTATGCCCACTCATGTGTGATGTGATGTGCCTTAATAATCTCAGGGTTTTTCATGAGTAATAGGTTTGTACAGATTTGCTACTAATCTCAAAACAGCCTCATGGCTCACCATAGACGAATCCTTGGAGGAATTTAGGTTTTTGACGATGAGGGTTGAAATAATTTGTTATTCTTTCCAGACATGTTTGCGGGAGAACAACCTGTCTCACTTCTCACAGTGTCTCCATTCCTTCTTTCTGTACTTTAGGGTTATTTGAAGCATGTAATCTTAATTATCCCTCATATATAGTATTGGGTTGGCCAAAAAATGTGTTCAGATTTTTCTGTACCATCTGATGACACATCCTCCCTCAGCCCTCTGTCTCCATCCTCAGGCTCCTTAGCCTTCCTTGGAGAGGGCATCACAGACCCAGAGCCCTGATGAAATTGTGGGTGTGGGGATGAGAAATTGAAAGGCTTATGAAGGAAGAGCTAGGGTGCCAGGATCATTCAAGGAATGTGGGTGGAGCACCTATGGTTTTTTCAGTGGTCATGTATGGATGTGAGAGTTGGACTGTGATGACAGCTGAGTGTAGAAAAATTGATGCTTTTGAAATGTGGTGTTGGAGAAGACTGTTGAGACTCCCTTGAACTGCAAGGAGATCCAACCAGTCCATCATAATGGAATGCAGTTCTAGGTGTTCATTGGAAGGACTGATGCTGAAGCTGAAACTATAATACTTTAGCCACCTCATGTGAAGCGTTGACTCATTGGAAAAGACCCTGATGCTGGGAGGAATTGGGGCAGAAGGAGAAGGGAACGACAGAGGATGAGATGGTTGGATGACCTCACCAACTTGATGGACATGGGACTGAGTAGACGGCGGGGGTGGTGATGGACAGGGAGGACTGGTGTGCTGTGATTCATGGGGTTGCAAAGAGTAGGATAGAACTGAGCGACTGAACTGAACTGAACAGAACTGATCACTGTGCTGAAATTCCCTGTGTTTTCATACTAGATGCCAACATTTCCCACTGGATATTAAACAGATTGATCATATTTGGATTGGGCTGCCCCATTGAGCCACTCAGTGTGCAGTGCCTTTCACAGGAAGGTGCCATTCATGTGGTCTACAGTTTGAATGGTGTATGTACAGCATACAGGCCAAGAGTGGTAGCCCGGAGTTGGGCCTCTAGATGTGAGCACACTTTCCTCTTTTGGAGTATAGGCACCCACTCTTCCGGGTTGGGCTATCTCGAAGAACATTTTATTCTATGGTTTATTATAACTATATTATTCTAAGAGAATATACATGGGAGCTATCGGCTCATAAGAAGGCACTTCCGCTTAGGTCCTTCAAGAGTTTATCCTTTAACCAGTTGAGACTTCGCTAAAACTGGAAAAACATTCTTTTGAGAACACAGTCCTTCTTTTTCACCTGGGCATTTACCCCTATATTGTAAAATTCCCTCACCTTTTTCTACCTATCAACTTCTCATTGGCCATACTTCTCTTTTAGAGCTCCTCAAATGCTCTCCTGTCTCAAATTTTTCTACTGCTGAAACCCAACATCGGTTTTGCTCTCAGAGACTGAAACCTGTTTTTATTTATTCCCAATTTTATTGAAGGATGATTGGCAAATGAAATTTGTATATATTTAAGATGGACAATATGATTTTTGAAGCTATGCCTTATGAAAGTTTGAAATACATATAAATTGTGAAATCACTACCAGGAAAATGTTAATTAAGGTATCCATTGCCTCTTGTACTTATCTTGTGTCTGAGTGTGTGTCTATGTGTGTATGTCTGTGTGTGGAGCACACTTAGGATGTATTCTCTTTGCAAATTTCAAGTATATGATACTGTCTTATTGACTACAGCCACCATGATTGTGTTAATATAGAAGATCCCAGGGACTTACTCATCTTATGACTGAATCTTCATACACTTTGACACTAAAATCTCATTTCCCCCACCCTCCAGCACCTGACAATCATCATTCCAATTTCTGGTTGTATGAATTTGACAATTTTACATATAATGAAATCATAGAGTATTTTTCTTTCTTAGTCTCACTTATTCCACTCTTTGGATAGCTCTCTCAGTTGCTTCTGAGGCTCCTTTCTTATGTTCTTATTAACTGATTTAAAAAATACCCTTTAAACATTTGTTACCAGTTAGTTAGGGGTTAAGCTTAGTCGCCCAGGAACCTTTTAAATTTTTAATATTCTTTAAAAATATTTTAAAATTATATTTGAATAATATGAGGACACAATACAGCCAATATTCAGGAGGTATTGCCTAAACTGTGATGTCTAGACTGTGATCCCAATGTATGGAGATACTTCTTAACTCTTAAATTAATGCCGATAGGAAAGAGATAGAGAAACAGGAGAGAGAGAGAGAGAGAGACAGACGGATGGAGACAGCATGCCTCAGACTATTGTAGACCATCTGCCACATCTGAGCAATATGTGAATTTGGGACACAGACTGTCAATGTTGAATCCCTGTGTTGAAAAATAGGGGAAGATCTTTATGCCCACTCATGTGTGATGTGACATCCCTTTAATCATGTCAGAGTTTTTCATGAGTAGTAGATATGTAGAAGATTGCTATTAATCTCCAGTGTCATGCCACACCATACCGTAGTACTTGGAGGAATTAAGGTTTTTGATGATGAGGCTAGAAAGAATTTGTTTTTCTTCCAAGACATCCTTGCTGAAGGAAAACCTGTCTCTCTTCCTCACAGTGTCTACATTCCTTCTTTCTATACTTTGAGGTTTTTCTGAAGCACTTAATCTTAATTATCCCTAGTATGTACTATTGAGTTGGGAAAAAATGTGTTCACGTGTTTCTGTAGCATCTGATGACACATCCTCCCTCAGCCCTCTGTCCCCATCCTCAGGCTATTTAGCCTTCCTTGGAGAGTGCATCACAAAGCCAGCGCCCTGATGAAAGTTTGGGTGTGTGGATGAGAAATTGAAAGGCTTAACAAGGAAGAGCTGGGGTGCCAGGATCATTCAAGGAATGTGGGTGGAGCACCTATGGTTTTTCCAGTGGTCATATATGGCTGTGAGAGTTGGACTGTGAAGAAAGCTGAGTGCCAAAATATTGAAACTTTTGAACTCTGGTGTTGGAGAAGACTGTTGAGAATCCCTTGAACTGTAAGGAGATCCAACCAGTCCATTGTAAAGGAGATCAGTCCTGGGTATTCATTGGAGGGACTGATGCTGAAGCTAAAACTCCAATTCGTTGGCCACCTAATGAGAAGAGCTGACACATTGGAAAAGACCCTGATGCTGAGAGGGATTGGGGGCTGGAGGAGAAGGGGGCGACAGAGGATGAGATGGTTGGATCGACTCACCGACTTGATGGACATGGGTTTGAGTAGACTGCGGGTGTTCGTGAGGGACAGGGAGACCTGGCCTTCTGAGATTCATGGGGTCACAAAGCGTCAGACATGACTGAGTGACTGAACTGAACTGAACTGATCACTGTGCTGAAATTCCCCATGTTTACATACTAGATGTCTATGTTTCCCACTGGATATTAAATAGATTGATCATATTTGGATTGGGCTGCCCCATTGAGCCACTCAGTGTGCAGTGCCTTTCACAGGAAGATGCCATTCATGTGGGCTACGGTTTGAATGGTGCTTTTCTGTGAGGAGTAATGTACAACATGTAGGCCATGGGTGGTAGCCCGGGGGTGGGGCTCTAGCTGCAAGAACACGTGCCTCTTTTCGAGCGCAGGCACACACTCTTTCAGGTTCGGGTACCTCGAAGAATATTTTCTTTTAAGCTTTTATTATAACTATTTTATTCTAAGAGAATACACATGAGAAATATGGGCTCCTTGAAAGGCAGTTCCTCTTAGGTCCTTCAAGAAATTATCCTTTAGTCAGTTGAGGTTTCGCTGAAACTGGAAAATGACTCTTATTAGAGCAGAGTCCTCCTTTGTCAGCTGGACACTCACCATTATATTGAAACTTCGCTAACCTTTTTCTACCTATCAACTTCTCATTGGCCATACTTCCCTGTTAGACATCCTCTAATACCTCCTGTCTCCAATTTCTCTACTACTGAAACCCAACATCAATTTTGTTCTAAGAGACTGAAAACCGTTATTTTTCCCAATTTTATTGAAGAATGTTTGGCAAAAGAAATTTGTGTATACTTAGGATGGACAATATGATTTTTTAAGCTTTGCCATATATTGGGTTCAAATATATATAAATTGAGAAATGACAAATAAAATCAACTTAATTAACATATCCATTGCCACATGTATTTAACTTGTGACTGTGTGTGTGTGTGTGTGTGTGTTTGTGTGTGGGGGGGTGTTGAGAACACTTAAGATCTACTCTCCTAGGAAATTTCAAGTATATGATACAGTGTTATTGACTACAGACAACATGATTGTATTAATATAGAAAATCCCCAGGACTTACTCATCTTATGAATGAAACTTTGTACTCTTTAAATAACACCTTATTTCCCCTACCCTCCAGCACCTGGCAATCATTATTCCATTCTCTGATTCTATGAATTTGACAATTCTACATGGAATGAAATCATAGACTTTTTCCGTGTCTCATTTAATCCACTCTTTGGATAGCTCTCTCAGTTTCTTCTAAGTTTATGAGTTTCCTTTCTTATGTTATCAATAATCGATTTAAAAAATACCTTTAAACATTTGTTACCAATTAGTTAGGGTTTAATCTTAGTCTCCCAGGAAGCTTTAGATGATAAATATTCTTTAAAAAATATTTTAAAGTTATATTTGAAGAACATGAGGACACAATAGGACCAATATTCAGGAGGTATAGCCTAGGCAGTTATCACTATGTATGGTGATACTTCTTAACTCTTAACCTAATGCCCATAGGAAAGGGAAAGAGAAAAAGGAGAGAGAGAGAGACAGAGATGGATGGAGACAGCAAGCACCAGACTACACTAGACCACCTGCGCCATCTGAGCAATATGCGAATTTGGGAAATAGACTGTCAACGATGCATCTCTGTGTAGAAAAATAGGGGAAGATCTTCATGTGCACTCATGTGTGATGTGATGTGCCTTAGTAATGTCAGGGCTTTTCATGAGTAATAGGTTTCTACAGGTTTGCTACTAATCTCAAAAGAGCCTCATGGCTCACCATAGCCGAATGCTTGTAGGAATTTAGGATTTTGACGATGAGGGTAGAAATAATTTCTTATTCGTTCCAGACGTATTTGCGGGAGAACAATCTGTTCTCTTCTCACAGTGTCTCCATTCCTTCTTTCTGTACTTTGAGGGTTTTCTGAAGCACGTAATCTTAATTACCCCTCGTATATAGTATTGGGTTGGCCAAAAAATATGTTCAGGTGTCTCTGTACCATCTGATGACGCATCCTCCCTCAGCCCTCTGTCTCCATCCTCAGGCTCCTTAGCCTTCCATGGAGAGGGCATCACAAAGCCAGAGCCCTGATGAAACTCTGGGTGTGGTGATGAGAAGCTGAAAGGCTTAACAACGAAGAGCTGGGGTGCCAGGATCATTCAACGAATGTAGGTCGAGCACCTATGGCTTTTTCCAGTGGTCATGTATGGATGTGAGAGTTGGACTGTGATGACAGCTGAGTGCAGAAAAATCGATGGTTTTGAACTTTGGTGTTGGAGAAGACTGTTAATAGTCCCTTGAACTGCAAGGAGGTCCAACCAGTCCATTGTAAATGAAATCAGTCCTGGGTGTTTATTGGAAGGACTGATGCTGAAGCTGAAACTCCAATATTTTAGCCACCACATGCAAACGGTTGAATCATTGGAGAAGACCTTGATGCTGGGAGGGATTGGGGTCAGGAGGAGAAGGGGACGACAGAGGATGAGATGGTTGGATGGCCTCACCGACTCAATGGCCATGGGTTTGAGGAAACTGCGGGAGTTGGTGAGGGACAGGGAGACCAGGTGTGCTGCGATTCATGGGGTCACAGAGTCAGACACGACTGAGCGACTGAACTGAACTGAACTGAACTGATCACTGTGCTGAAATTCCCCATGTTTTCATCCTAGATGCCTACGTTTCCCACTGGATATTAAATAGATTGATCATATTTGGATTGGGCTGCCCCATTGAGCCACTCAGTGTGCAGTGCCTTTCACAGGAAGATGCCATTCATGTGGTCTACGATTTGAATGGTGCTTTTCTGTGAGGAGTAATGTACAACATGTAGGCCATGGGTGGTAGCCCAGGGTGGGGCTCTAGCTGTGAGCACACGTGCCTCTTTTGGAGCGCAGGCACACACTCGTTCAGGTTGGGGTACCTCGAAGAATATTTTCCTTTAATTTTTTATTATAACTATTTTATTCTAAGAGAATACACATGAGAAATATGGCCTCCTTGAAAGGCAGTTCCTCTTAGGTCCTTCAAGAAATTATCCTTTATTCAGTTGAGGTTTCGCTGAAACTGGAAAATGACTCTTATTAGAGCAGAGTCCTCCTTTGTCAGCTGGACACTTACCACTAGATTAAAACTTCACTAACCTTTTTCTACCTATCAACTTCTCATTGGCCATACTTCCCTGTTAGAGATCCTCTAATACCTCCTGTCTCCAATTTCTCTACTACTGAAACCCAACATCAATTTTGTTCTAAGAGACTGAAAAACGTTATTTTTCCCAATTTTATTGAAGAATGTTTGGCAAAAGAAATTTGTATATATTTAGGATGAACAATGTGATTTTTTAAGCTTTGCTATATATTGGGTTCAAATATATATAAATTGAGAAATGAGAAATAAAATCAAGTTAATTAACATATCCATTGCCACATGTATTTAACTTGTGAGTGTGTGTGTGTGTGTGTGTGTGTGTGTGTGTGTGTGTTTGTGTGTGGGAGGGGTGTTGAGAACACTTAAGATCTACTCTCCTAGGAAATTTCAAGTATATGATACAGTGTTATTGACTACAGACAACATGATTGTATTAATATAGAAAATCCCCAGGACTTACTCATCTTATGAATGAAACTTTGTACTCTTTAAATAACACCTTATTTCCCCTACCCTCCAGCACCTGGCAATCATTATTCCATTCTCTGGTTCTATGAATTTGACAATTCTACATGGAATGAAATCATAGACTTTTTCTGTGTCTCATTTAATCCACTCTTTGGATAGCTCTCTCAGTTTCTTCTAAGTTTCTGAGTTTCCTTTCTTATCTTATCAATGATCGATTTAAAAAATACCTTTAAACATTTGTTACCAGTTAGTTAGGGTTTAATCTTAGTCTCCCAGGAAGCTTTAGATGATAAATATTCTTTAAAAAAATATTTTAAAGTTATATTTGAAGAACATGAGGACACAATAGGACCAATATTCAGGAGGTATAGCCTAGGCAGTTATCCCCATGTATGGTGATACTTCTTAACTCTTAACCTAATGCCCATAGGAAAGGGAAAGAGAAAAAGGAGAGAGAGAGAGACAGAGATGGATGGAGACAGCAAGCACCAGACTACACTAGACCACCTGCGCCATCTGAGCAATATGCGAATTTGGGAAATAGACTGTCAACGATGCATCTCTGTGTAGAAAAATAGGGGAAGATCGTCATGTGCACTCATGTGTGATGTGATGTGCCTTAGTAATGTCAGGGCTTTTCATGAGTAATAGGTTTGTACAGGTTTGCTACTAATCTCAAAAGAGCCTCATGGCTCACCATAGCCGAATGCTTGTAGGAATTAAGGATTTTGACGATGAGGGTAGAAATAATTTGTTATTCGTTCCAGACGTATTTGCGGGAGAACAATCTGTTCTCTTCTCACAGTGTCTCCATTCCTTCTTTCTGTACTTTGAGGGTTTTCTGAAGCACGTAATCTTAATTACCCCTTGTATATAGTATTGGGTTGGCCAAAAAATATGTTCAGGTGTTTCTGTACCATCTGATGAGGCATCCTCCCTCAGCCCTCTGTCTCCATCCTCAGGCTCCTTAGCCTTCCATGGAGAGGGCATCACAAAGCCAGAGCCCTGATGAAACTCTGGGTGTGGTGATGAGAAGCTGAAAGGCTTAACAACGAAGAGCTGGGGTGCCAGGATCATTCAACGAATGTAGGTCGAGCACCTATGGCTTTTTCCAGTGGTCATGTATGGATGTGAGAGTTGGACTGTGATGACAGCTGAGTGCAGAAAAATCGATGGTTTTGAACTTTGGTGTTGGAGAAGACTGTTAATAGTCCCTTGAACTGCAAGGAGATCCAACCAGTCCATTGTAAATGAAATCAGTCCTGGGTGTTTATTGGAAGGACTGATGCTGAAGCTGAAACTCCAATATTTTAGCCACCACATGCAAACGGTTGATTCATTGGAGAAGACCTTGATGCTGGGAGGGATTGGTGTCAGGAGGAGAAGGGGACGACAGAGGATGAGATGGTTGGATGGCCTCACCGACTCAATGGCCATGGGTTTGAGGAAACTGCGGGAGTTGGTGAGGGACAGGGAGGCCAGGTGTGCTGCGATTCATGGGGTCACAGAGTCAGACACGACTGAGCGACTGAACTGAACTGAACTGAACTGATCACTGTGCTGAAATTCCCCATGTTTTCATCCTAGATGCCTACGTTTCCCACTGGATATTAAATAGATTGATCATATTTGGATTGGGCTGCCCCATTGAGCCACTCAGTGTGCAGTACCTTTCACAGGAAGATGCCATTCATGTGGTCTACGGTTTGAATGGTGCTTTTCTGTGAGGAGTAATGTACAACATGTAGGCCATTGGTGGTAGCCCAGGGTGGGGCTCTAGCTGTGAGCACACGTGCCTCTTTTGGAGCGCAGGCACACACTCTTTCAGGTTGGGGTACCTCGAAGAATATTTTCTTTTAAGTTTTTGTTATAACTATTTTATGCTAAGAGAATACACATGAGAAATATGGGCTCCTTGAAAGGCAGTTCCTCTTAGGTCCTTCAAGAAATTATCCTTTAGTCAGTTGAGGTTTCGCTGAAACTGGAAAATGACTCTTATTAGAGCAGAGTCCTCCTTTGTCAGCTGGACACTTACCACTATATTGAAACTTCGCTAACCTTTTTCTACCTATCAACTTCTCATTGGCCATACTTCCCTGTAAGAGATCCTCTAATACCTCCTGTCTCCAATTTCTGTACTACTGAAACCCAACATCAATTTTGTTCTAAGAGACTGAAAACCGTTATTTTTCCCAATTTTATTGAAGAATGTTTGGCAAAAGAAATTTGTATATATTTAGGATGAACAATGTGATTTCTTAAGCTTTGCCATATATTGGGTTCAAATATATATATATTGAGAAATGACAAATAAAATCAAGTTAATTAACATATCCATTGCCACATGTATTTAAATTGTGACTGTGTGTGTGTGTGTGAGTGTGTGTGTTTGTGTGTGTGTGGGGGGTGTTGAGAACACTTAAGATCTACTCTCCTAGGAAATTTCAAGTGTATGATACAGTGTTATTGACTACAGACAACATGATTGTATTAATATAGAAAATCCCCAGGACTTACTCATCTTATGAATGAAACTTTGTACTCTTTAAATAACACCTTATTTCCCCTACCCTGCAGCACCTGGCAATCATTATTCCATTCTCTGGTTCTATGAATTTGACAATTCTACATGGAATCGAATCATAGACTTTTTCTGTGTCTCATTTAATCCACTCTTTGGATAGCTCTCTCAGTTTCTTCTAAGTTTATGAGTTTCCTTTCTTATGTTATCAATAATCGATTTAAAAAATACCTTTAAACATTTGTTACCAGTTAGTTAGGGTTTAATCTTAGTCTCCCAGGAAGCTTTAGATGATAAATATTCTTTAAAAAATATTTTAAAGTTATATTTGAAGAACATGAGGACACAATAGGACCAATATTCAGGAGGTATAGCCTAGGCAGTTATCCCCATGTATGGTGATACTTCTTAACTCTTAACCTAATGCCCATAGGAAAGGGAAAGAGAAAAAGGAGAGAGAGAGAGACAGAGATGGATGGAGACAGCAAGCACCAGACTACACTAGACCACCTGCGCAATCTGAGCAATATGCGAATTTGGGAAATAGACTGTCAATGATGCATCTCTGTGTAGAAAAATAGGGGAAGATCTTCATGTGCACTCATGTGTGATGTGATGTGCCTTAGTAATGTCAGGGCTTTTCATGAGTAATAGGTTTGTACAGGTTTGCTACTAATCTCAAAAGAGCCTCATGGCTCACCATAGCCGAATGCTTGTAGGAATTAAGGATTTTGACGATGAGGGTAGAAATAATTTGTTATTCGTTCCAGACGTATTTGCGGGAGAACAATCTGTTCTCTTCTCACAGTGTCTCCATTCCTTCTTTCTGTACTTTGAGGGTTTTCTGAAGCACGTAATCTTAATTACCCCTCGTATATAGTATTGGGTTGGCCAAAAAATATGTTCAGGTGTTTCTGTACCATCTGATGACGCATCCTCCCTCAGCCCTCTGTCTCCATCCTCAGGCTCCTTAGCCTTCCATGGAGAGGGCATCACAAAGCCAGAGCCCTGATGAAACTCTGGCTGTGGTGATGAGAAGCTGAAAGGCTTAACAACGAAGAGCTGGGGTGCCAGGATCATTCAACGAATGTAGGTCGAGCACCTATGGCTTTTTCCAGTGGTCATGTATGGATGTGAGAGTTGGACTGTGATGACAGCTGAGTGCAGAAAAATCGATGGTTTTGAACTTTGGTGTTGGAGAAGACTGTTAATAGTCCCTTGAACTGCAAGGAGATCCAACCAGTCCATTGAAATGAAATCAGTCCTGGGTGTTTATTGGAAGGACTGATGCTGAAGCTGAAACTCCAATATTTTAGCCACCACATGCAAACGGTTGAATCATTGGAGAAGACCTTGATGCTGGGAGGGATTGGGGTCAGCAGGAGAAGGGGACGACAGAGGATGAGATGGTTGGATGGCCTCACCGACTCAATGGCCATGGGTTTGAGGAAACTGCGGGAGTTGGTGAGGGACAGGGAGGCCAGGTGTGCTGCGATTCATGGAGTCACAGAGTCAGACACGACTGAGCGACTGAACTGAACTGAACTGAACTGATCACTGTGCTGAAATTCCCCATGTTTTCATCCTAGATGCCTACGTTTCCCACTGGATATTAAATAGATTGATCATATTTGGATTGGGCTGCCCCATTGAGCCACTCAGTGTGCAGTGCCTTTCACAGGAAGATGCCATTCATGTGGTCTACGATTTGAATGGTGCTTTTCTGTGAGGAGTAATGTACAACATGTAGGCCATGGGTGGTAGCCCAGGGTGGGGCTCTAGCTGTGAGCACACGTGCCTCTTTTGGAGCGCAGGCACACACTCTTTCAGGTTGGGGTACCTCGAAGAATATTTTCTTTGAAGTTTTTATTATAACTATTTTATGCTAAGAGAATACACATGAGAAATATGGGCTCCTTGAAAGGCAGTTCCTCTTAGGTCCTTCAAGAAATTATCCTTTAGTCAGTTGAGGTTTCGCTGAAACTGGAAAATGACTCTTATTAGAGCAGAGTCCTCCTTTGTCAGCTGGACACTTACCACTATATTGAAACTTCGCTAACCTTTTTCTACCTATCAACTTCTCATTGGCCATATTTCCCTGTAAGAGATCCTCTAATACCTCCTGTCTCCAATTTCTCTACTACTGAAACCCAACATCAATTTTGTTCTAAGAGACTGAAAAACGTTATTTTTCCCAATTTTATTGAAGAATATTTGGCAAAAGAAATTTGTATATATTTAGGATGAACAATGTGATTTTTTAAGCTTTGCCATATATTGGGATCAAATATATATATATTGAGAAATGACAAATAAAATCAAGTTAATTAACATATCCATTGCCACATGTATTTAACTTGTGACTGTGTGTGTGTGTGTGTGTGTGTTTGTGTGTGTGTGGGGGTGTTGAGAACACATAAGATCTACTCTCCTAGGAAATTTCAAGTATATGATACAGTGTTATTGACTACAGACAACATGATTGTATTAATATAGAAAATCCCCAGGACTTACTCATCTTATGAATGAAACTTTGTACTCTTTAAATAACACCTTATTTCCCCTACCCTCCAGCACCTGGCAATCATTATTCCATTCTCTGGTTCTATGAATTTGACAATTCTACATGGAATGGAATCATAGACTTTTTCTGTGTCTCATTTAATCCACTCTTTGGATAGCTCTCTCAGTTTCTTCTAAGTTTATGAGTTTCCTTTCTTATGTTATCAATAATCGATTTAAAAAATACCTTTAAACATTTGTTACCAGTTAGTTAGGGTTTAATCTTAGTCTCCCAGGAAGCTTTAGATGATAAATATTCTTTAAAAAATATTTTAAAGTTATATTTGAAGAACATGAGGACACAATAGGACCAATATTCAGGAGGTATAGCCTAGGCAGTTATCCCCATGTATGGTGATACTTCTTAACTCTTAACCTAATGCCCATAGGAAAGGGAAAGAGAAAAAGGAGAGAGAGAGAGACAGAGATGGATGGAGACAGCAAGCACCAGACTACACTAGACCACCTGCGCAATCTGAGCAATATGCGAATTTGGGAAATAGACTGTCAATGATGCATCTCTGTGTAGAAAAATAGGGGAAGATCTTCATGTGCACTCATGTGTGATGTGATGTGCCTTAGTAATGTCAGGGCTTTTCATGAGTAATAGGTTTGTACAGGTTTGCTACTAATCTCAAAAGAGCCTCATGGCTCACCATAGCCGAATGCTTGTAGGAATTAAGGATTTTGACGATGAGGGTAGAAATAATTTGTTATTCGTTCCAGACGTATTTGCGGGAGAACAATCTGTTCTCTTCTCACCGTGTCTCCATTCCTTCTTTCTGTACCTTGAGGGTTTTCTGAAGCACGTAATCTTAATTACCCCTCGTATATAGTATTGGGTTGGCCAAAAAATATGTTCAGGTGTTTCTGTACCATCTGATGACGCATCCTCCCTCAGCCCTCTGTCTCCATCCTCAGGCTCCTTAGCCTTCCATGGAGAGGGCATCACAAAGCCAGAGCCCTGATGAAACTCTGGGTGTGGTGATGAGAAGCTGAAAGGCTTACCAACGAAGAGCTGGGGTGCCAGGATCATTCAACGAATGTAGGTCGAGCACCTATGGCTTTTTCCAGTGGTCATGTATGGATGTGAGAGTTGGACTGTGATGACAGCTGAGTGCAGAAAAATCGATGGTTTTGAACTTTGGTGTTGGAGAAGACTGTTAATAGTCCCTTGAACTGCAAGGAGATCCAACCAGTCCATTGAAATGAAATCAGTCCTGGGTGTTTATTGGAAGGACTGATGCTGAAGCTGAAACTCCAATATTTTAGCCACCACATGCAAACGGTTGAATCATTGGAGAAGACCTTGATGCTGGGAGGGATTGGGGTCAGGAGGAGAAGGGGACGACAGAGGATGAGATGGTTGGATGGCCTCACCGACTCAATGGCCATGGGTTTGAGGAAACTGCGGGAGTTGGTGAGGGACAGGGAGGCCAGGTGTGCTGCGATTCATGGAGTCACAGAGTCAGACACGACTGAGCGACTGAACTGAACTGAACTGAACTGATCACTGTGCTGAAATTCCCCATGTTTTCATCCTAGATACCTACGTTTCCCACTGGATATTAAATAGATTGATCATATTTGGATTGGGCTGCCCCATTGAGCCACTCAGTGTGCAGTGCCTTTCACAGGAAGATGCCATTCATGTGGTCTACGATTTGAATGGTGATTTTCTGTGAGGAGTAATGTACAACATGTAGGCCATGGGTGGTAGCACAGGGTGGGGCTCTAGCTGTGAGCACACGTGCCTCTTTTGGAGCGCAGGCACACACTCTTTCAGGTTGGGGTACCTCGAAGAATATTTTCTTTGAAGTTTTTATTATAACTATTTTATGCTAAGAGAATACACATGAGAAATATGGGCTCCTTGAAAGGCAGTTCCTCTTAGGTCCTTCAAGAAATTATCCTTTAGTCAGTTGAGGTTTCGCTGAAACTGGAAAATGACTCTTATTAGAGCAGAGTCCTCCTTTGTCAGCTGGACACTTACCACTATATTGAAACTTCGCTAACCTTTTTCTACCTATCAACTTCTCATTGGCCATACTTCCCTGTAAGAGATCCTCTAATACCTCCTGTCTCCAATTTCTCTACTACTGAAACCCAACATCAATTTTGTTCTAAGAGACTGAAAACCGTTATTTTTCCCAATTTTATTGAAGAATGTTTGGCAAAAGAAATTTGTATATATTTAGGATGAACAATGTGATTTTTTAAGCTTTGCCATATATTGGGTTCAAATATATATATATTGAGAAATGACAAATAAAATCAAGTTAATTAACATATCCATTGCCACATGTATTTAACTTGTGACTGTGTGTGTGTGTGTGTGTGTGTGTGTGTGTTTGTGTGTGTGTGGGGGTGTTGAGAACACTTAAGATCTACTCTCCTAGGAAATTTCAAGTATATGATACAGTGTTATTGACTACAGACAACATGATTGTATTAATATAGAAAATCCCCAGGACTTACTCATCTTATGAATGAAACTTTGTACTCTTTAAATAACACCTTATTTCCCCTACCCTCCAGCACCTGGCAATCATTATTCCATTCTCTGGTTCTATGAATTTGACAATTCTACATGGAATGAAATCATAGACTTTTTCTGTGTCTCATTTAATCCACTCTTTGGATAGCTCTCTCAGTTTCTTCTAAGTTTCTGAGTTTCCTTTCTTATCTTATCAATGATCGATTTAAAAAATACCTTTAAACATTTGTTACCAGTTAGTTAGGGTTTAATCTTAGTCTCCCAGGAAGCTTTAGATGATAAATATTCTTTAAAAAATATTTTAAAGTTATATTTGAAGAACATGAGGACACAATAGGACCAATATTCAGGAGGTATAGCCTAGGCAGTTATCCCCATGTATGGTGATACTTCTTAACTCTTAACCTAATGCCCATAGGAAAGGGAAAGAGAAAAAGGAGAGAGAGAGAGACAGAGATGGATGGAGACAGCAAGCACCAGACTACACTAGACCACCTGCGCCATCTGAGCAATATGCGAATTTGGGAAATAGACTGTCAACGATGCATCTCTGTGTAGAAAAATAGGGGAAGATCGTCATGTGCACTCATGTGTGATGTGATGTGCCTTAGTAATGTCAGGGCTTTTCATGAGTAATAGGTTTCTACAGGTTTGCTACTAATCTCAAAAGAGCCTCATGGCTCACCATAGCCGAATGCTTGTAGGAATTTAGGATTTTGACGATGAGGGTAGAAATAATTTCTTATTCGTTCCAGACGTATTTGCGGGACAACAATCTGTTCTCTTCTCACAGTGTCTCCATTCCTTCTTTCTGTACTTTGAGGGTTTTCTGAAGCACGTAATCTTAATTACCCCTCGTATATAGTATTGGGTTGGCCAAAAAATATGTTCAGGTGTTTCTCTACCATCTGATGACGCATCCTCCCTCAGCCCTCTGTCTCCATCCTCAGGCTCCTTAGCCTTCCATGGAGAGGGCATCACAAAGCCAGAGCCCTGATGAAACTCTGGCTGTGGTGATGAGAAGCTGAAAGGCTTAACAACGAAGAGCTGGGGTGCCAGGATCATTCAACGAATGTAGGTCGAGCACCTATGGCTTTTTCCAGTGGTCATGTATGGATGTGAGAGTTGGACTGTGATGACAGCTGAGTGCAGAAAAATCGATGGTTTTGAACTTTGGTGTTGGAGAAGACTGTTAATAGTCCCTTAAACTGCAAGGAGATCCAACCAGTCCATTGTAAATGAAATCAGTCCTGGGTGTTTATTGGAAGGACTGATGCTGAAGCTGAAACTCCAATATTTTAGCCACCACATGCAAACGGTTGAATCATTGGAGAAGACCTTGATGCTGGGAGGGATTGGGGTCAGGAGGAGAAGGGGACGACAGAGGATGAGATGGTTGGATGGCCTCACCGACTCAATGGCCATGGGTTTGAGGAAACTGCGGGAGTTGGTGAGGGACAGGGAGGCCAGGTGTGCTGCGATTCATGGGGTCACAGAGTCAGACACGACTGAGCGACTGAACTGAACTGAACTGAACTGATCACTGTGCTGAAATTCCCCATGTTTTCATCCTAGATGCCTACGTTTCCCACTGGATATTAAATAGATTGATCATATTTGGATTGGGCTGCCCCATTGAGCCACTCAGTGTGCAGTGCCTTTCACAGGAAGATGCCATTCATGTGGTCTACGATTTGAATGGTGATTTTCTGTGAGGAGTAATGTACAACATGTAGGCCATGGGTGGTAGCCCAGGGTGGGGCTCTAGCTGTGAGCACACGTGCCTCTTTTGGAGCGCAGGCACACACTCTTTCAGGTTGGGGTACCTCGAAGAATATTTTCTTTTAAGTTTTTATTATAACTATTTTATGCTAAGAGAATACACATGAGAAATATGGGCTCCTTGAAAGGCAGTTCCTCTTAGGTCCTTCAAGAAATTATCCTTTAGTCAGTTGAGGTTTCGCTGAAACTGGAAAATGACTCTTATTAGAGCAGAGTCCTCCTTTGTCAGCTGGACACTTACCACTATATTGAAACTTCGCTAACCTTTTTCTACCTATCAACTTCTCATTGGCCATACTTCCCTGTAAGAGATCCTCTAATACCTCCTGTCTCCAATTTCTCTACTACTGAAACCCAACATCAATTTTGTTCTAAGAGACTGAAAACCGTTATTTTTCCCAATTTTATTGAAGAATGTTTGGCAAAAGAAATTTGTATATATTTAGGATGAACAATGTGATTTCTTAAGCTTTGCCATATATTGGGTTCAAATATATATATATTGAGAAATGACAAATAAAATCAAGTTAATTAACATATCCATTGCCACATGTATTTAAATTGTGACTGTGTGTGTGTGTGTGAGTGTGTGTGTTTGTGTGTGTGTGGGGGGTGTTGAGAACACTTAAGATCTACTCTCCAAGGAAATTTCAAGTATATGATACAGTGTTATTGACTACAGACAACATGATTGTATTAATATAGAAAATCCCCAGGACTTACTCATCTTATGAATGAAACTTTGTACTCTTTAAATAACACCTTATTTCCCCTACCCTGCAGCACCTGGCAATCATTATTCCATTCTCTGGTTCTATGAATTTGACAATTCTACATGGAATGGAATCATAGACTTTTTCTGTGTCTCATTTAATCCACTCTTTGGATAGCTCTCTCAGTTTCTTCTAAGTTTATGAGTTTCCTTTCTTATGTTATCAATAATCGATTTAAAATATAGCTTTAAACATTTGTTACCAGTTAGTTAGGGTTTAATCTTAGTCTCCCAGGAAGCTTTAGATGATAAATATTCTTTAAAAAATATTTTAAAGTTATATTTGAAGAACATGAGGACACAATAGGACCAATATTCAGGAGGTATAGCCTAGGCAGTTATCCCCATGTATGGTGATACTTCTTAACTCTTAACCTAATGCCCATAGGAAAGGGAAAGAGAAAAAGGAGAGAGAGAGAGACAGAGATGGATGGAGACAGCAAGCACCAGACTACACTAGACCACCTGCGCAATCTGAGCAATATGCGAATTTGGGAAATAGACTGTCAATGATGCATCTCTGTGTAGAAAAATAGGGGAAGATCTTCATGTGCACTCATGTGTGATGTGATGTGCCTTAGTAATGTCAGGGCTTTTCATGAGTAATAGGTTTGTACAGGTTTGCTACTAATCTCAAAAGAGCCTCATGGCTCACCATAGCCGAATGCTTGTAGGAATTAAGGATTTTGACGATGAGGGTAGAAATAATTTGTTATTCGTTCCAGACGTATTTGCGGGAGAACAATCTGTTCTCTTCTCACAGTGTCTCCATTCCTTCTTTCTGTACCTTGAGGGTTTTCTGAAGCACGTAATCTTAATTACCCCTCGTATATAGTATTGGGTTGGCCAAAAAATATGTTCAGGTGTTTCTGTACCATCTGATGACGCATCCTCCCTCAGCCCTCTGTCTCCATCCTCAGGCTCCTTAGCCTTCCATGGAGAGGGCATCACAAAGCCAGAGCCCTGATGAAACTCTGGGTGTGGTGATGAGAAGCTGAAAGGCTTAACAACGAAGAGCTGGGGTGCCAGGATCATTCAACGAATGTAGGTCGAGCACCTATGGCTTTTTCCAGTGGTCATGTATGGATGTGAGAGTTGAACTGTGATGACAGCTGAGTGCAGAAAAATCGATGGTTTTGAACTTTGGTATTGGAGAAGACTGTTAATAGTCCCTTGAACTGCAAGGAGGTCCAACCAGTCCATTGTAAATGAAATCAGTCCTGGGTGTTTATTGGAAGGACTGATGCTGAAGCTGAAACTCCAATATTTTAGCCACCACATGCAAACGGTTGAATCATTGGAGAAGACCTTGATGCTGGGAGGGATTGGGGTCAGGAGGAGAAGGGGACGACAGAGGATGAGATGGTTGGATGGCCTCACCGACTCAATGGCCATGGGTTTGAGGAAACTGCGGGAGTTGGTGAGGGACAGGGAGGCCAGGTGTGCTGCGATTCATGGAGTCACAGAGTCAGACACGACTGAGCGACTGAACTGAACTGAACTGAACTGATCACTGTGCTGAAATTCCCCATGTTTTCATCCTAGATACCTACGTTTCCCACTGGATATTAAATAGATTGATCATATTTGGATTGGGCTGCCCCATTGAGCCACTCAGTGTGCAGTGCCTTTCACAGGAAGATGCCATTCATGTGGTCTACGATTTGAATGGTGATTTTCTGTGAGGAGTAATGTACAACATGTAGGCCATGGGTGGTAGCACAGGGTGGGGCTCTAGCTGTGAGCACACGTGCCTCTTTTGGAGCGCAGGCACACACTCTTTCAGGTTGGGGTACCTCGAAGAATATTTTCTTTTAAGTTTTTATTATAACTATTTTATGCTAAGAGAATACACATGAGAAATATGGGCTCCTTGAAAGGCAGTTCCTCTTAGGTCCTTCAAGAAATTATCCTTTAGTCAGTTGAGGTTTCGCTGAAACTGGAAAATGACTCTTATTAGAGCAGAGTCCTCCTTTGTCAGCTGGACACTTACCACTATATTGAAACTTCGCTAACCTTTTTCTACCTATCAACTTCTCATTGGCCATACTTCCCTGTAAGAGATCCTCTAATACCTCCTGTCTCCAATTTCTCTACTACTGAAACCCAACATCAATTTTGTTCTAAGAGACTGAAAAACGTTATTTTTCCCAATTTTATTGAAGAATGTTTGGCAAAAGAAATTTGTATATATTTAGGATGAACAATGTGATTTCTTAAGCTTTGCCATATATTGGGTTCAAATATATATATATTGAGAAATGACAAATAAAATCAAGTTAATTAACATATCCATTGCCACATGTATTTAAATTGTGACTGTGTGTGTGTGTGTGAGTGTGTGTGTTTGTGTGTGTGTGGGGGGTGTTGAGAACACTTAAGATCTACTCTCCAAGGAAATTTCAAGTATATGATACAGTGTTATTGACTACAGACAACATGATTGTATTAATATAGAAAATCCCCAGGACTTACTCATCTTATGAATGAAACTTTGTACTCTTTAAATAACACCTTATTTCCCCTACCCTCCAGCACCTGGCAATCATTATTCCATTCTCTGGTTCTATGAATTTGACAATTCTACATGGAATGAAATCAAAGACTTTTTCCGTGTCTCATTTAATCCACTCTTTGGATAGCTCTCTCAGTTTCTTCTAAGTTTATGAGTTTCCTTTCTTATGTTATCAATAATCGATTTAAAAAATACCTTTAAACATTTGTTACCAATTAGTTAGGGTTTAATCTTAGTCTCCCAGGAAGCTTTAGATGATAAATATTCTTTAAAAAATATTTTAAAGTTATATTTGAAGAACATGAGGACACAATAGGAGCAATATTCAGGAGGTATAGCCTAGGCAGTTATCCCCATGTATGGTGATACTTCTTAACTCTTAACCTAATGCCCATAGGAAAGGGAAAGAGAAAAAGGAGAGAGAGAGAGACAGAGATGGATGGAGACAGCAAGCACCAGACTACACTAGACCACCTGCGCCATCTGAGCAATATGCGAATTTGGGAAATAGACTGTCAACGATGCATCTCTGTGTAGAAAAATAGGGGAAGATCTTCATGTGCACTCATGTGTGATGGGATGTGCCTTAGTAATGTCAGGGCTTTTCATGAGTAATAGGTTTGTACAGGTTTGCTACTAATCTCAAAAGAGCCTCATGGCTCACCATAGCCGAATGCTTGTAGGAATTTAGGATTTTGACGATGAGGGTAGAAATAATTTTTTATTCGTTCCAGAGGTGTTTGCGGGAGAACAATCTGTTCTCTTCTCACAGTGTCTCCATTCCTTCTTTCTGTACTTTGAGGGTTTTCTGAAGCACGTAATCTTAATTACCCCTCGTATATAGTATTGGGTTGGCCAAAAAATATGTTCAGGTGTTTCTGTACCATCTGATGACGCATCCTCCCTCAGCCCTCTGTCTCTATCCTCAGGCTCCTTAGCCTTCCATGGAGAGGGCATCACAAAGCCAGAGCCCTGATGAAACTCTGGGTGTGGTGATGAGAAGCTGAAAGGCTTAACAACGAAGAGCTGGGGTGCCAGGATCATTCAACGAATGTAGGTCGAGCACCTATGGCTTTTTCCAGTGGTCATGTATGGATGTGAGAGTTGGACTGTGATGACAGCTGAGTGCAGAAAAATCGATGGTTTTGAACTTTGGTGTTGGAGAAGACTGTTAATAGTCCCTTGAACTGCAAGGAGATCCAACCAGTCCATTGTAAATGAAATCAGTCCTGGGTGTTTATTGGAAGGACTGATGCTGAAGCTGAAACTCCAATATTTTAGCCACCACATGCAAATGGTTGATTCATTGGAGAAGACCTTGATGCTGGGAGGGATTGGGGTCAGGAGGAGAAGGGGACGACAGAGGATGAGATGGTTGGATGGCCTCACCGACTCAATGGCCATGGGTTTGAGGAAACTGCGGGAGTTGGTGAGGGACAGGGAGGCCAGGTGTGCTGCGATTCATGGGGTCACAGAGTCAGACACGACTGAGCGACTGAACTGAACTGAACTGAACTGATCACTGTGCTGAAATTCCCCATGTTTTCATCCTAGATGCCTACGTTTCCCACTGGATATTAAATAGATTGATCATATTTGGATTGGGCTGCCCCATTGAGCCACTCAGTGTGCAGTGCCTTTCACAGGAAGATGCCATTCATGTGGTCTACGATTTGAATGGTGCTTTTCTGTGAGGAGTAATGTACAACATGCAGGCCATGGTTGGCAGCCCAGCGGTGGGGCTCTAGCCTTGAGCACGTGTGCTGAGATTGGAGCGCAAGCACCCACTCTTCCCGGTTGGCCTACTTCGAGGAACAGTTTCTTCTAAGGTTTTATTGTAACTATCTTATTGTCAGAGTATATACATTGTAACTATTGGTTCTTCAAATATACTTCCACTTAGTTCCTTCAAGAATTTTTCCTTTTCAAGTTGAGGCTTGGCTTAAACTGGAAAAGGGTTCTGTTTTTTTTTTTTTTTTTTTTGAAAAACCTTCTTTTGAGATCATAGTCCTCCTTTGTCACCTGGGCATTTACCCCTATATTGCAAAATTCCCTAACCTTTTTCTACCTATCAACTTCTCATTTACATGCTTCTCCTTTAGAGCTCCTCAAATACTCTCCTGTCTCAAATTTCTCTAGTCTGAAGCCCAACATCGGTTTTCCTCTCAGGGATTGAGATCTGTTATTATTTTTCCCAATTTTATTGAAAGATGATAGACAAACAAAATTTGTATATTTATTTTGGGCGATATGATTTTTTAAGCGATGCCATATGATGAGATGAAATATATAAAAAGTGAGAAATGATTAACAACATCACTTTAATTAACATATCCATTGCCACATGTAGTTACCTTGTGACTGAGTCTGTGTGTGTATGTTTGCGTGTGTGTGTGTGTGTGTGTGTGTGTGTGTGTGTGTTGAGAACACTTAGGATCTACTCTCTAGGCAAATTTCAAGTGTATGATACAGTGTTATTGACTACAGACACCACGATTGTATTAATATAGAAAATCCCCAGGACTTGCTCATTTTATGAATGAAACTTTCTACTCTTTAACAAACACCTTAGTTCCCCACCACCTCTAGCACCTGGCAATCATTATTCCATTCTCTGGTTCTATGAATTTGACAGTTCTACATGTGATGAAATCATTGATTTTTCTTTCTGTGTCTCCCTTATTCCACTCTTTGGATAGCTCTCTCAGTTTCTTCTAAGTTTATGAGTTCCTGTCTTATGTTACTAAGAACTGATTGAAAAAATACCTTTAAACATTTTTTACCCATTAGTTAGGGTTTATTCTTAGTCTCCCAGTAAGCTTTTGATGATTAACGTACTTTATTTTTTTTAATTTTTTATTAGTTGGAGGCTAATTACTTCACAACTTTTCAGTGGGTTTTGTCATATATTGACATGAATCAGCCATAGAATTACACATATTCCCCATGCCAATGCCCCCTCCCACCTCCCTCTCAACCCGACTCCTCTGGGTCCTCCCAGTGTACCAGGCCTAAGCACTTGTCTCATGCATCCCACCTGGGCTGGTGATCTGTTTCACCATAGATAATATACGTGCTCTTCTTTCAAAACATCCCACCCTCACCTTCTCCTACAGAGTTTAAAAGTCTGTTCTGTACTTCTGTGTCTTTTTTTCTTTTTTGCATATAGAGTTATCGTTACCATCTTTCTAAATTCCATATATATGTGTTAGTATGCTGTAATGTTCTTTATCTTTCTGGCTTACTTCAGTCTGTATGATGGGCTCGTTTCATCCATCTCATTAGAACTGATTCAAATGATTTCATTTTAACAGCTGAGTAGTATTCCATGGTGTATATGTACCACAGCTTCCTTATCCATTCATCTGCTTATAGGCATCTAGGTTGCTTCCATGTCCTGGCTATTATAAACAGTGCTGCAATGAAAATTGGGGTGCACGTGTCTCTTTCAGATCTGGTTTCCTCAGTGTGTATGCCCAGAAGTGGTATTGCTGGGTCATATGGCAGTTCTATATCCAGTTTTTTTAAGAAATCTCCACACTGTTTTCCATAGTGGCTGTACTAATTTGCATTCCCACCAACAGTGTAAGAGGGTTCCCTTTTCTCCACACCCTCTCCAGCATTCATTGCTTGTAGACTTTTAGATAGCAGCCATTCTGACTGGCGTGTAACGGTACCTCATTGTGGTTTTGATTTGCATTTCTCTGATAATGAGTGATGTTGAGCATCTTTTCATGTGTTTGTTAGCCATCTGTATGTCTTCTTTGGAGAAATGTCTGTTTAGTTCTTTGGCCCATTTTTTGATTGGGTCATTTATTTTTCTGGAATTGAGCTTCAGGAGTTGCTTGTATATTTCTGAGATTAATCCTTTATCTGTTTCCTCATTTGCTATTATTTTCTCCCAATCTGAGAGCTGTCTTTTCACCTTACTTATAGTTTCCTTTGTAGTGCAGAAGTTTTTAAGTTTAATTATGTTCCATTTGTTTAGTTTTGCAATTATTTCCAATATTCTGGGAGGTGGGTCATATACGATCTTGCTGAGATTTATGTCAAGAGTGTTTTGCCTATGTTCTCCTCTAGGAGTTTTATAGTTACTGGTCTTACATTTAGATCTTTAATCCATTTTGTGTTTATTTTTGTGTATGGTGTTAGAAAGTGTTCTAGTTTCATTCTTTTACAAGTGGTTGAGCAGTATTCTCAGCACCACTTGTTAAAGAGGTTGTCTTTTTCCATTGTATATCCTTGCCTCCTTTGTCAAAGATAAGGTGTCCATAGGTTCGTGGATTTATCTCTGGGCTTTCTATTCTGTTCCATTGATCTATATTTCTGTCTTTGTGCCAGTACCATACTGTCTTGATGACTGTGGATTTGTAGTAGAGTCTGAAGTCAGCCAGGTTGATTCCTCCAGTCCGTTCTTCTTTCTTAAGATTACTTTGGCTATTCGAGGTTTTTTGTATTTCCATACAAATTGTGAAATTATTTGTTCTAGTTCTGTGAAAAATACTGTTGGTAGCTTGCTAGGGATTGCACTGAATCTATAGATTGCTGTGGGTAGAATAACCATTTTGACGATATTGATTCTTCCAATCCATGAACACGGTATGTTTCTCCATCTGTTTGTGTCCTCTTTGATTTCTTTCATCAGTGTTTTCTAGTTTTCTATGTATAGGTCTTTTGTTTCTTTAGGTAGATATACTCCTAAGTATTTTATTCTTTTTGTTGCAATGGTGAATGGTATTGTTTCCTTAATTTCTCTTTCTGTTTTTTCATTGTTAGTATATATGAATGCAAGGGATTTCTGTGTGTTAATTTTATATCCTGCAACTTTACTATATTCATTGATTAGCTCTTCACCTTTTTCTCAAGTGCACACGGGACCTTCTCCAGAATATATCACATCCTGGGCCATAAATCTGTTCTTGGAAAAATCGAAAAATTGAATTCATTCCAGTCATCTTTTCTGACCACATTGCAGTAAGATTAGGTCTCATTTACAGGAAAAAAATTGTTAAAATTCAAACATATGGAGGCTAAATAACACGCTTCTGAATAACCAACAAATTGTAGAAGAAATCAAAAAAGAAATCAAAATATGTATAGAAATGAATGAAAATGAAAACACAACAACCCAAAACCTATGGGACACTGTAAAAGCAGTGCTAAGGGGAAGGTTCATAGCATTACAGGCTTAAAATAATATTAAAAAAAAAAAAAAAAAGAAAGAAGAAAAAAGCCAAATAAATAACCTAACTCTACACCTAAAGCAATTAGAGAAGGAAGAAATGAAGAACCCCAGGGTTAGCAGAATGAAAGAAATCTTAAAAATTAGGATAGAAATAAAAGCAAAAGAAACTAAAGAGACCATAGCAAAACTCAACACAGCTACCGTACTTTAAAAAATATTTTAAATGCATATTTGATGAATATGAAGACACAATAGAACCAATATTCAGGAAGCATAGCCTAGGCTGTTATGCCTAAGTTTGGTGATACTTCTTAACACTTAACCTAATGCCGATAGGAAAGGGAAAGATAAAAAGGAGAGAGACAGACAGACAGATGAATGGAAACAGCAAGCATCAGCCTGCTGGAGACAAACTGCTGTCTCTGAGCAATATGAGAATTTGGGAAATAGATTGTCAATGTTGCAGCTCTGTGTAGAAAAATAGGGGAAGATCTTTATGCCTACTTATGTGTCACGTGATGTGCCTTAATAAGTTCGGGGCTTTTAATGAGTAATAGGTTTGTACAGGTTTGGTACTAATCTCACAACAGCCTCCTGGCTCACCATAGCCGAATGTTTGGAAGAATTATGGTTTTTGACGATGAGGGTAGAAATAACTTGTTATTCTTTCCAGACATGATTGCGGGAGAACAACCTGTCTCACTTCTCACTGTGTCTCCATTCCTTCTTTCTTTACTTTGAATGTTTTCTGAATCATGTAATCTTAATTACCCCTTGAATATACTACTGGATTGGCCAAAATATAAGTTCCGGTGTTTCTGTACCATCGGATTAGACATCAACCCTCAGCCATCTGTCTCAATTTCAGGCTTCTTAGCCTTCCTTGGAGAGGGTGTCACAAATCCAGAGGCCTGGTGAAACTTTGGGTGCGGGGATGAGAAATTGAAAGGCTTAAGAAGGCAGACGTGGGGTGCCAGGATCATTCAACGAATGTGGGTCGAGCATCTCTGGTTTTTCCAGTGGTCATGTATGGATGTGAGAGTTGGAGTGTGATGACAGCTGAGTGTGGAAAAATTGATGCTTTTGAACTTTGGTGTTGGAGAAGACTGTTAAGAGTCCCTTGAACTGCAGGAGATCCAACCAGTCCATCGTAAATGAAATCAATCCTGGTTGTTTATTGGAAGGACTGATGCTGAAGCTGAAACTCCAATATTTTAGCCACCACATGCAAAGTGTTGATTCGTTGGAAAAGACCCTGATGCTGGGAGGGATTGGGTGCAGGAGGAGAAGGGGATGACAGAGGATGAGATGGATGGATCGCCTCACCGACTCGATGACCATGGGTTTGAGGAGACTGTGGGAGTTGGTGATGGACAGGGAGGCCAGGTATGGTGTGATTCATGGGGTCACAAAGAGTCGGACACGACTGAGCGACGGAACAGAACTGAGCTGAACTGATCACTGTGCTGAAGTTCCCCGTGTTTTCATACTAGATGCCTACGTTTCCCACTGGATATTAAATAGATTGATCATAATTGGATTGGGCTGCCTCACTGAGCCACTCAGTGTGCAGTGCCTTTCACAGGAAGGCGCCCTTCATGTGGTCTACAATATGAGGGCGCTTTTCTGTGGAGAGTAATGTACAACATGCGGGCCATGTGTGGTAGCCCGGGGGTGGGGCTCTAGCTGTGAGCACACGTGCCTCATTTGGAGCACAGGCACCCACTCATCCCGGTTGGGGTACCTCGAATAACAGTTTATTCTAAGGTTTTACTCTAGCTATGTTATTCTAAGAGAATATACATGGAAACTGTGTGTTACTAGGAAGGCACTTCCACTTAGGTCTTTTAAGAATTTATCCTTTTGCAAGCTAAGGATTGACTGAAACTGGAAAAACATTCTTTTGGGAACACAGTCTTCTTTATCACCTGGGCATTTAACCCTATATTGCAAAATTCCCTAACCTTTTTCTACCTATCAACTTCTCATTGGCCATGCTTCTCCTTTACAACTCCTCAAATACTCCCCTGTCTCAAAAGTCTCTACTCTGAAGGCCAGCTTCGATTTTGTTCTCAGCAAATGAAACCTGTTATTATTTTTCCCAAATTCATTGAAAGATGATAGGCAAATGAAATTTGTATATTTAGTTTGGACAATATGATTTTTCAAGCTATGCCATATGATGGGATGAAATATATAAAAATTGAGAAATGATTAACAAAATCAAGATAATTAACATATCCATAGCCACATATAGTTACCTTGTATCTGAGTCTGTATGTGTGTGTGTTTGCGTGTGTGTGTGTGTGTGTGTGTGTGTGTTGAGAACACATAGGATCTACTCTCTTGGCAAATTTCAAGTGTATGATACAATGTTATTGACTACAGACACCATGATTATATTAATATAGAAAATCCCCAGGACTTACTCATCTTATGAATGAAGATTTGCACTCTAACAAACACCTTATTTCCCCTGCCTCCAGGACCTGGCAATCATTATTCCATTCTCTGCTTCTATGAATTTGACAATTCTACATGTGATGAAATCCTTGAATTTTTCCTTCTGTGTCTCACTTATTCCACTCTTTGGGTAGCTCTCTCCGTTGCTTCTACGTTTATGAGTTTCCTTTCTTCTGTTATTAATAACCGATTTGAAAAATACCTTTTAAACATTTGCTACCCATTAGTTAGGGTTTAATCTTAGTCTCCCAAGAAGCTTTTGATGGTTAATATTCTTTAGAGAATATTTCAAAGTTATATTTGAAGAATATGAGGACACAATGTAAGCAATTTTCTCGAGGTATATTCTAGGCTGTTATGCCCATGTATGGTGATGCTTTTTAACTCTTAACCTAATGCTGATAGGAAAGGGAAAGAGACAAAGGAGAGAGAGGGACAGACAGATGGATGGAGACAGCAAGCACCAGACTACTCTAGACCACCTGAGCCGTCTGTGCAATATGCAAATTTGGGAAATAGACTGTCCAAGTTGCATCTCTGTGTTGAAATAGGAGAAGATCTTTATGTTCACTCATGTGTCATGTGATGTGCCTTAATAATGTCAGGGTTTTTCATGAGTAATAGATTTGCACAGGTTTGCAACTAATCACACAACAGCCTCATGGCTCACCATAGCCGAATGCTTGGAGGAATTTAGGTTTTTGACGATGAGGGTAGAAATAGTTTGTAATTTTTTCCAGACTTGTGTGCGGGAGAAGAATCTGTTCTCTTCTCACGGTGTTCCCATTCCTTCTTTCTGTACGTTGAGGGTTCACTGCAGGTCGTAATTTTAATTACCCCTCGTATATACTATTGGGTTGGGCAAAAAATATACTCATGTGTTTCTGTACCATCTGATGACACATCCTCCCTCAGCCCTCTGTCTCCATCCTCAGGCTCCTTAGCATTCCTTGGAGAGGGCATCACAAAGCCAGAGCCCTGATGAAACTTTGGGTGTGGGGATGCGAAACTGGAAGGCTTAAGAAGGAAGAGCAGGGGTGCCAGGATCATTCAACGAATGTAGGTCGAGCACCTCTGGGTTTTCCAGTGGTCATGTATGGATGTGAGAGTTGGACTGTGATGACAGCTGAGTGCAGAAAAATCGATGGTTTTGAACTTTGGTGTTGGAGAGGACTATTAAGAGTCCCTTGAACTGCAAGGAGATCCAACCAGTCCATCGTAAATGAAATCAGTCCTGGGTGTTCATTTGAAGGGCTGATACTGAAGCTGAAACTCCAATATTTTAGCCACCACATTGAAAGGGTTGATTCATTGGAAAATACCCTGATGCTGGGAGGGATTGGGGTCAAGACGAGAAGGGGTGACAGATGATGAGATGGTTGGATGTGCTCACCTTCTTGATGGACCTGGGTTTGGTAGACTGCGGGAGTTGGTGATGGACAGGGAGGCCAGGTGTGGTGCGATTCATGGGGTCACGAGTAGTCGGACCCGACTGAGCCACTGAAGTGAACTGAACTCAACTGATCACTGTACTGAAACTCCCCGCGTTTTCATACTAGATGCCTACGTTTCCCACTGGATATTAAATAGATTGATCATATTTGGATTGGGCTGCCCCATTGAGCCACTCTGTGTGCAGTGCCTTTCACAGGAAGGTGCCATTCATGTGGTCTACAATTTGATGGGCGCTTTTCTGTGGAGAGTAATGTACAACCTGCAGGCTATGTGTGGTAGCCCGGGGGTGGGGCTCTAGCTGTGAGTACACGTGCCTCATTTGGAGCACAGGCACCCACTCTTCATGGTTTGGCTACATTGAAGAACATTTCATTCTAAGGTTTTATTCTAACTATTTTATTCTAAGAGACTATACATGGCAACTATGGATTCCTAGGGAGGCACTTACACTCAATTCCTTCAAGAATTTATCCTTTAGTCTGTTGAGGCTAGGCTAAAACTGGAAAAACCTTCTTTTGAGAACACAGTCCTCCTTTGTCACCTGGGCATTTACCCCTATATTGCAAAATTCTCTAACCTTTTTCTACCTATCAACTTCTCATTGGCCATGCTTCTCCTTTAGAGCTCCTCAAATATTCTCCTGTCTCAAATTTCTCTCGTCTGAGGCCCAACATCGACTTTGCTCTCCGGGATTGAAACCTGTTATTATTTTTCCCAATTTTATTGAAAGATGATAGGCAAATGAAATTTGTATATTTAGTTTGGACAATCAGATTTTTTAAGCTATGCCGTATGATAGGATGAAATATATAAGAACTGAGAAATGATTAGCAAAATCAAGTTAATTAATGTATCCATTGCCCCATGTAGTGACCTTGTGACTGAGTATGTGTGTGTGTGTGTTTGTGTGTGTGTTTGTGTTTGTGTGTGTGTGTGAGTTTGTTGAGAACACTTGCGATCTACTCTCTTAGCAAATTTCAAGTGTATGATACAGTGTTATTGACTACAGACACCATGATTATATTAATATAGACAATCCTCCGGACTTACTCATCTTCTGAATGAAAATTTGTACTCTTTGCTAACACCTTATTTCCCCCACTTTCCATCACCTGAAATCATTATTCCATTCTCTCTTTCTATGAATTTGACAATTCTGCATGTAATGAAATCATAGACTTTTTCTTTCTGTGTCTCACTTTTTCCACTCTTTGCATAGCTCTCTCAGTTTCTTCTAGGTTTATGAGTTTCCTTTCTTATGTTATTAATAACTGATTTCAAAAATTCCCTTTAAATATTTGTTACCAATTAGGGTTTAAACTTAGTCTCCCAGGAAGTTTTTGACGATTAATATTCTTTAAAAAGTATTTTAAAATTACATTTGAAGAATATGAGGACACAATGGAAACAATATTCACGAGGTATAGCCTAGGCTGTTATCCCCATGTATGGTGATACTTCTTAACACTTAATGCTGATAGGAAAGGGAAAGAGATAAGGAAGAAAGCTAGACAGACAGTTGGATGGAATCAGGAAGCACCAGACTAGTCTAGTCCAACTTCCACATCTGAGCAATATGGGAATTTGGGAAATAGATTGTCAATGTTGCATCTCTGTGTAGAAAAATAGGGGAAGATCTTTATGCCCACTCATGTGTCATGTGATGTGCCTTAATAATGTCAGTGTTTTTCATGAGTAAAAGGTTTGTACAGGTTTGCTACTAATCTCACAACAGCCTCCAGGCTCACCATAGCCGAATACTTGGAGGAATTAAGTTTTTGACAATGAGGGTAGAAATAATTTGTTATTCTTTCCGGACATGTTTGTGGGAGAACAACCTGTCTCTCTTCTCACAGTGTCTCCATTCCTTCTTTCTGTACTTTGACGGTTTTCTGAAGCTCATAATCTAAATTAACCCTCGTATGTACTCTTGGGTTGGCCAAAACATATGCTCAGGTGTTTCTGTACCATCTGATGACACATCCACCCTCAGCCCTCTGTCTCCATCCTCGGACTCCTTAGCCTTCCTTGGAGAGGGCATCACAAAGCCAGAGCCCTGATGAAACTTTGGGTGTGGGGATGAGAATCTGAAATGCTTAAGAAGGAAGAGCTGGCGTGCCAGGATCATTCAACAAATGTGGGTCGAGCACCTCTGGTTTTTCCAGTGGTCATGTATTGATGTGAGTGTTGGACTATGATGACAGCTGAGTGCGAAAAAATCGATGCTTTTGAACTTTGGTGTTGGAGAAAACTCTTAAGAGTCCCTTGAACTGCAAGGAGATCCAGCCAGTCCATCGTAAATGCAATCAGTCCTGGGTTTTCCTTGGAAGGACTGATACTGAAGCTGAAACTCCAATATTTTAGCCACCACATGCAAAGGGTTGAGTCATTGGAAAAGACCCTGATGCTGGGAGGGATTGCGGTCTTGAGGAGAAGGGGCGACAGAGGATGAGATGGTTGGATGTCCTCATCTTCTCGATGGACCTGGGTTTTTTAGACTGCGGGAGTTGGTGATGAATAGGGAGGCCAGGTGTGGTGCGATTCATGGGGTCAGAAGTAGTCAGATACGACTGCGCAACTGAACAACAGAACTGATCACTGTGCTGAAATTCCCCGTGTTTTCATCCTAGATGCCTAGGTTTCCCACTGGATATTAAATTGATTGATCATATTTTTATTGGGCTGCCCCAATGTCCCACTCTGTGTGCAGTGCCTTTCACAGGAAGGTGCCATTCATGTGGTCTACAATTTGAAGGGCGCTTTTCTGTGGAGAGTAATGTACAACATGTGGGCCATGTGTGGTATCCCAGGGGTGGGGTTCTAGCTGTGAGCACACGTGCCTCATTTGGAGCACAGGCACCCACTCTTCATGGTTCGGCTACATTGAAGAACATTTCATTCTAAGGTTTTATTCTAACTATTTTATTCTAAGAGAGTATACATGGGACCTATGGATTCCTAGGGAGGCACTTTCACTCAATTCCTTCAAGAATTTATCCTTTAGTCAGTTGAGGCTAGGCTAAAACTGGAGAAACCTTCTTTTGAGAACACAGTCCTCCTTTGTCACCTGGGCTTTTACCCCTATATTGCAAAATTCTCTAACCTTTTTCTACCTATCAACTTCTCACTGGCCATGCCTGTCCTTTAGAGCTCCTCAAATAATCCCCTGTCTCAAAAGTCTCTACTGTGAAGGCCAGCATCGATTTTGCTCTCAGCAAATGAAACCTGTTATTATTTTTCCCAAATTCATTGAAAGATGATAGGCAAATGAAATTTGTATATTTAGTTTGGACAATATGATTTTTCAAGCTATGCCATATGATGGGATGAAATATATAAAAATTGAAAAATGATTAACAAAATCAAGATAATTAACATATCCAAAGCCACATGTAGTTACCTTGTGACTGAGTCTGTATGTGTGTGTGTTTGTGTCTGTGTGTGTGTGTGTTGAGAACACATAGGATCTACTCTCTTGGCAAATTTCAAGTGTATGATACAATGTTATTGACTACAGACACCATGATTGTATTAATATAGAAAATCCCCAGGACTTACTCATCTTATGAATGAAGATTTGTACTCTTTAACAAACACCTTATTTCCCCCGCCTCCAGGACCTGGCAATCATTATTCCATTCTCTGGTTCTATGAATTTGACAATTCTACCTGTGATGAAATCATTGACTTTTTCCTTCTGTGTCTCACTTATTCCACTCTTTGGGTAACTCTCTCAGTTGCTTCTACATTTATGAGTTTCCTTTCTTCTGTTATTAATAACCAATTTGAAAAATACCTTTTAAGCTTTTGCTACCCATTAGTTAGGGTTTAATCTTAGTCTCCCAAGAAGCTTTTGATGGTTAATATTCTTTAGAGAATATTTCAAAGTTACTTTTGAAGAATATGAGGACACAATGTAAGCAATATTCACGAGGTATAGTCTAGGCTGTTATGCCCATGTATGGTGATGCTTTTCAACTCTTAACCTAATGCCGATAGGAAAGGGAAAGAGACAAAGGAGAGAGAGAGACAGACAGATGGATGGAGACAGCAAGCACCAGAATACTCTAGACCACCAGACCCGTCTGGGCAATATGCAAATTTGGAAAATAGACTGTCAAAGTTGCATCTCTGTGTAGAAAATAGGGGAAGATCTTTATGTCCACTCATGTGTCATGTGATGTGCCTTAATAATGTCAGGGATTTTCATGAGTAACAGGTTTGTACAGGTTTGCTACTAATCTCAAAGCAGCCTCATGGCTCACCATAGCCGAATGCTTGGAGGAATTTAGGTTATTGACAATGAGGGTAGAAATAATTTGTTATTCTTTCCAGACTTGTTTGCAGGAGAACAATCTGTTCTCTTCTCACAGTGTCTCCATTCCTTCTCTCTGTACTTTGAGGGTTTTCTGAAGGTTGTGATCGTAATTACCCCTCGTATGTACTATTGAGTTGGCCAAAAAATATGTTCATGTGTTTCTGTACCATCTGATGACACATCCTCCCTCAGCCCTCTGTCTCCATCCTCAGGCTCCTTAGCCTTCCTTGGAGAGGGCATCACAAAGCCAGAGCCCTGATGGAACTTTGGGTGTGGGGATGCGAAACTGAAAGGCTTAAGAAGGAAGTGCTGGCGTGCCAGGATCATTCAATGAAAGTGGGTCGAACACCTCTGGTTTTTCCAGTGGTCATGTATGGATGTGAGAGTTGGACTGTGATGACAGCTGAGTGCGGAAAAATCGATGTTTTGAACTTTGGTGTTTGAGAAGACTGTTAAGAGTCCCTTGAACTGCAAGGAGATCCAACCAGTCCATTGTAAATGAAATCAGTCCTGGGTGTTCATTGGAAGGACTGATACTGAAGCTGAAACTCCAATATTTTAGCCACCACATGCAAAGGTTTGATTCATTGGAAAAGACCCTGTTGCTGGGAGGGATTGGGGTCAGGAGGAGAAGGGGCGACAGGGGATGTGATGGTTGGATGTCCTCACCTTTTCGATGGACTTGGGTTTGGTAGACTGCGGGAGTTGGTGATGGAGAGGGAGGCCAGGTGTGGTGCGATTCATGGGGTCACAAGTAGCCGGACACGACTGCGCAACTGAACTGAACTGAACCGAACTGACCACTGTGCTGAAATTCCCCGTGTTTTCATACTAGATGCCTAGGTTTCCCACTGGATATTAAATTGATTGATTATATTTTTATTGGGCTGCCCCATTGTGCCACTCTGTGTGCAGTGCCTTTCACAGGAAGGTGCCACTCATGTGGTCGACAATTTGAAGGGCGCTTTTCTGTGGAGAGTAATGTACAACATGTGGGCCATGTGTGGTAGCCCGGGGGTGGGATTCTAGCTGTGAGCACACGTGCCTCATTTGGAGCTCAGGCACCCACTCTTCGTGGTTCGGCTACATTGAAGAACATTTCATTCTAAGGTTTTATTCTAACTATTTTATTCTAAGAGACTATACATGGAAACTATGGATTCCTAGGGAGGCACTTTCGCTCAATTCCTTCGAGAATTTATCCTTTAGTCAGTTGAGACTAGGCTAAAATTGGAAAAACCTTCTTTTGAGAACACAGTCCTCCTTTGTCACCTGGGTATTTACCCCTATATTGCAAAATTCTCTAACCTTTTTCTACCTATCAACTTCTCATTGGCCATGCTTCTCCTTTAGAGCTCCTCAAATATTCTCCTGTCTCAAATTTCTCTCGTCTGAAGCCCAACATCGACTTTGCTCTCCGGGATTGAAACCTGTTATTATTTTTCCCAACTTTATTGAAAGGTGATAGGCAAATGAAATTTGTATATTTAGTTTGGACAATATGATTTTTTAAGCTATGCCGTATGATGGGCTGAAATATTTAAAAACTGAGAAATGATTAGCAAAATCAAGTTAATTAATGTATCCATTGCCTCGTGTATTGACCTTGTGACTGAGTGTGTGTGTGTGTTTGTGTGTGTGTGTGTGTTTGTGTGTGTGTGTGTGTTTGTTGAGAACACTTAGGATCTGCTCTCTTAGCAAATTTCAAGTGTATGATACAGTGTTATTGACTACAGACACCATGATTGTATTAATATAGACAATCCTCCGGAATTACTCATCTTCTGAATGAAAATTTGTAGTCTTTGCTAACACCTTATTTCCCCCGCCTCCAGCACCTGGCAATCATTATTCCATTCTCTGGTTCTATGAATTTGACAATTTTACATGTGATGTAATCATTGACTTTTTCTTTCTGTGTCTCATTTATTCGACTCTTTGGATAGCTCTCTCAGTTGCTTCTGAGTTTCCTTTCTTATGTTATTAATAACCGATTTAAAAAATACCCTTTATGCATTTGTTACCCGTAGTTAGGGTTTAATCTTAGTCTCCCAGGAAGCTTTTGATGGTTAGTATTCTTTAAAGAATATTTTCAGGTTATATTTGAAGAATATGAGAACACAATAGAAGCAATAATCACCAGGTATAGTCTAGGCTGTTATCCCAAGTTTAGTGATACTTCTTTACTCTTACCCTAATGCCGATAGGAAAGGGAAAGAGAAAAAGGAGAGAGACAGACAGACAGACCGACAGACAGCAAGCACCAGACTACTCTAGACCACCTGACCCCTCTGAGCAATATGCGAATTTGGGAAATAGACTGTCAAAGTTGCATCTCTGTGTAGAAAATAGGGGAAGATCTTTATGTCCACTCATGTGTCATGTGATGTGCCTTAATATTGTCAGGGTTTTTCATGAGTAATAGGTTTGTACAGGTTTGCTACTAAACTCAAAACAGCCTCATGGCTCACCATAGATGAATCCTTGGATGAATTTAGGTTTTTGACAATGAGGGTAGAAATAATTTGTTATTCTTTCCAGACATGTTTATGGGAGAACAACCTGTCTCTCTTCTCACAGCGTCTCCATTCCTTCTTTCTGTACTTTGAGGGTTTTCTGAAGGTTGTAATCGTAATTACCCCTCGTATGTACTATTGGGTTGGCCAAATGATATGTTCAGGTGTTTTTGTACCATCTGATGACACATCCTCCCTCAGCCCTCTGTCTCCATCCTCAGGCTCCTTAGGCTTCCTTGGAGAGGGCATCACAGAGCCAGAGCCCTGATGAAATTGTGGGTGTGGGGATGAGAAATTGAAAGGCTTATGAAGGAAGAGCTAGGGTGCCAGCATCATTCAACGAATGTGGGTGGAGCACCTCTGGTTTTTCCAGTGGTCCAGTATTGATGGGAGAGTTGGACTATGATGACAGCTGAGTGCGGAAAAATTGATGGTTTGAACTTTGGTGTTGGAGAAGACTGTTAAGAGTCCCTTGAACAGCAAGGAGATCCAACCAGTCCATTGTAAATGAAATCAGTCTTGGGTGTTCATTGGAAGGACTGATGCTGAAGCTGAAACTCCAATACTTTAGCCACCAAATGCAAAGGGTTGACTCATTGGAAAAGACCCTGATGCTGGGAGGGATTGTGGACAGGAGAGAAAGTGACAAAGATGATGAGATGGTTGGGTGGTCTCACCGACTCGATGACCATGGGTTTGAGGAGTCTGCAGGAGTTGGTGATGGACAGAGGCCAGGTGTGCTGTGATTCATGGTGTCACAAAGTGTCGGACACGACTGAGCAACTGAACTGAACTGATCACTGTGCTGAAATTCCCCATGTTTTCATACTAGATACCTACGTTTCCCACTGGATATTAAATAGATTGATCATATTTGGATCGGGCTGCCCCATTGTGGCACTCTGTGTGCAGTGCCTTTCACAGGAAGGTGCCATTCATGTGGTCTACAATTTGAAGGGCACTTTTCTGTGGAGAGTAATGTACAACATGCAGGCCATGGCTGGCAGCCAGTTGTTGGGTCTCTTGCTGTGAGCACATGCGCCCCGTTGGGGTCCCAGTACCCAGTCTTCCCGGTTGGGCTACCTCGAAGAACTGTTTATTCTAAAGTTTTATTCTGACTCTTTTATTCTAAGAGAATATACATTAGAACTATGGATTCCTAAAAGGCACTTCCACTTAGGTCCTTCAAGAATTTATCGTTTTCAAGGTGAGGCTTGGCTAAAACAGGAAAAACATTGTTTTTTTTTTTTTTTTTTTTTTGGAAAAACCTTCTTTTGAGAACACAGTCCTCCTTTGTCACTTGGGCATTTACCCCTAATTTGTAAAATTCCCTATCCTTTTTCTAACTATCAACTTTTCATTGGTCATGCTTCTCCTTTAGAGCTCCTCAAATACTCTCCTGTCTCAAATTTCTCTACTCTGAGGCCCAACGTCAATTTTGCTCTCCGTGATTGAAACCTGTTATTATTGTTTTCAAATTTATTGAAAGATGATAGGCAAATGAAATTTGTATATTTAGTTTGGACAATATGATTTTTCAAGCTATGCCATATGATGGGATGAAATATATAAAAATTGAGAAATGATTAACAAAATCCAGTTAATTAACATATCCATTGCCACATGTAGTTAACTTTTGACAGAGTCTGTTTGTGTGTGTGTGTGTGTGTGTGTGTGTGTTGAGAACACTTAGGATGTATTCTCTTGGCAAATTTCAAGTGTATGATGCAATGTTATTGACTAAAGATGCCATGATTGTATTAATATAGAAAATCCTCAGGACTTACTCATCTTATGAATGAAAATGTGTACTCTATAGCAAACACCCTATTTCCCCCACCTCCAGGACCTGGCAATCATTATTCCATTCTCTGGTCGTATGAATTTGACAATCCTACATGTGATGAAATCATTGACTTTTTCTTTCTGTGTCTCACTTATTCCACTCTTTGGGTAGCTCTCTCAGTTTCTTCTAAGTTTATGAGTTTCCTTTCTTCTGTTATTAATAACCGATTTGTAAAATACGCTTTAAACATTTGTTACCCATTAGTTAGGGTTTAATCTTAGTCTACCAGGAAGCTTTTGATGGCTAATATTCTTTAAAGAATATTTTAATGTTATATATGAAGAATATGAGGACACAATAGAAACAATATTCACGAGGTATAGTCTAGGCTGTTATCCCCAATTTTGGTGATACTTCTTAATCTTAACCTAATGCCGATAGGAAAGGGAAAGAGAAAAAGGAGAGAGAGAGAGACTGACAGACCGACAGAGAGCAAGCACCAGACTACTCTAGACCACCTGACCCATCTGAGCAATATGCGAATTTGGGAAATAGACTCTCAAAGTTGCATCTCTGTGTAGAAAATGGGGGGAGATCGTTATGTCCACTCATGTGTCATGTGATGTGCCTTAATATTGTCAGGGTTTTTCATGAGTAATAGGTTTGTATAGGTTTGCTACTAATCTCACAACAGCCTCATGGCTCACCATAGCTGAATGCTCGGAAAAATTTTGGTTTTGACGATGAGGGTAGAAATAACTTGTTATTCTTTCCAGACATGATTGCGGGAGAACAACCTGTCTCACGTCTCACTGTGTCTCCATTCCTTCTTTCTTTACTTTGAGTGTTTTCTGAATCATGTAATCTTAATTACCCCTTGAATATACTACTGGATTGGCCAAAATATAAGTTCCGGTGTTTCTGTACCATCGGATTAGACATCAACCCTCAGCCATCTGTCTCAATTTCAGGCTTCTTAGCCTTCCTTGGAGAGGGTGTCACAAATCCAGAGGCCTGGTGAAACTTTGGGTGCGGGGATGAGAAATTGAAAGGCTTAAGAAGGCAGACGTGGGGTGCCAGGATCATTCAACGAATGTGGGTCGAGCATCTCTGGTTTTTCCAGTGGTCATGTATGGATGTGAGAGTTGGAGTGTGATGACAGCTGAGTGTGGAAAAATTGATGCTTTTGAACTTTGGTGTTGGAGAAGACTGTTAAGAGTCCCTTGAACTGCAGGAGATCCAACCAGTCCATCGTAAATGAAATCAATCCTGGTTGTTTATTGGAAGGACTGATGCTGAAGCTGAAACTCCAATATTTTAGCCACCACATGCAAAGTGTTGATTCGTTGGAAAAGACCCTGATGCTGGGAGGGATTGGGTGCAGGAGGAGAAGGGGATGACAGAGGATGAGATGGATGGATCGCCTCACCGACTCGATGACCATGGGTTTGAGGAGACTGTGGGAGTTGGTGATGGACAGGGAGGCCAGGTATGGTGTGATTCATGGGGTCACAAAGAGTCGGACACGACTGAGCGACGGAACAGAACTGAGCTGAACTGATCACTGTGCTGAAGTTCCCCGTGTTTTCATACTAGATGCCTACGTTTCCCACTGGATATTAAATAGATTGATCATAATTGGATTGGGCTGCCTCACTGAGCCACTCAGTGTGCAGTGCCTTTCACAGGAAGGCGCCCTTCATGTGGTCTACAATATGAGGGCGCTTTTCTGTGGAGAGTAATGTACAACATGCGGGCCATGTGTGGTAGCCCGGGGGTGGGGCTCTAGCTGTGAGCACACGTGCCTCATTTGGAGCACAGGCACCCACTCATCCCGGTTGGGGTACCTCGAATAACAGTTTATTCTAAGGTTTTACTCTAGCTATGTTATTCTAAGAGAATATACATGGAAACTGTGTGTTACTAGGAAGGCACTTCCACTTAGGTCTTTTAAGAATTTATCCTTTTGCAAGCTAAGGATTGACTGAAACTGGAAAAACATTCTTTTGGGAACACAGTCTTCTTTATCACCTGGGCATTTAACCCTATATTGCAAAATTCCCTAACCTTTTTCTACCTATCAACTTCTCATTGGCCATGCTTCTCCTTTACAACTCCTCAAATACTCCCCTGTCTCAAAAGTCTCTACTCTGAAGGCCAGCTTCGATTTTGTTCTCAGCAAATGAAACCTGTTATTATTTTTCCCAAATTCATTGAAAGATGATAGGCAAATGAAATTTGTATATTTAGTTTGGACAATATGATTTTTCAAGCTATGCCATATGATGGGATGAAATATATAAAAATTGAGAAATGATTAACAAAATCAAGATAATTAACATATCCATAGCCACATATAGTTACCTTGTATCTGAGTCTGTATGTGTGTGTGTTTGCGTGTGTGTGTGTGTGTGTGTGTGTGTGTTGAGAACACATAGGATCTACTCTCTTGGCAAATTTCAAGTGTATGATACAATGTTATTGACTACAGACACCATGATTATATTAATATAGAAAATCCCCAGGACTTACTCATCTTATGAATGAAGATTTGCACTCTAACAAACACCTTATTTCCCCTGCCTCCAGGACCTGGCAATCATTATTCCATTCTCTGCTTCTATGAATTTGACAATTCTACATGTGATGAAATCCTTGAATTTTTCCTTCTGTGTCTCACTTATTCCACTCTTTGGGTAGCTCTCTCCGTTGCTTCTACGTTTATGAGTTTCCTTTCTTCTGTTATTAATAACCGATTTGAAAAATACCTTTTAAACATTTGCTACCCATTAGTTAGGGTTTAATCTTAGTCTCCCAAGAAGCTTTTGATGGTTAATATTCTTTAGAGAATATTTCAAAGTTATATTTGAAGAATATGAGGACACAATGTAAGCAATTTTCTCGAGGTATATTCTAGGCTGTTATGCCCATGTATGGTGATGCTTTTTAACTCTTAACCTAATGCTGATAGGAAAGGGAAAGAGACAAAGGAGAGAGAGGGACAGACAGATGGATGGAGACAGCAAGCACCAGACTACTCTAGACCACCTGAGCCGTCTGTGCAATATGCAAATTTGGGAAATAGACTGTCCAAGTTGCATCTCTGTGTTGAAATAGGAGAAGATCTTTATGTTCACTCATGTGTCATGTGATGTGCCTTAATAATGTCAGGGTTTTTCATGAGTAATAGATTTGCACAGGTTTGCAACTAATCACACAACAGCCTCATGGCTCACCATAGCCGAATGCTTGGAGGAATTTAGGTTTTTGACGATGAGGGTAGAAATAGTTTGTAATTTTTTCCAGACTTGTGTGCGGGAGAAGAATCTGTTCTCTTCTCACGGTGTTCCCATTCCTTCTTTCTGTACGTTGAGGGTTCACTGCAGGTCGTAATTTTAATTACCCCTCGTATATACTATTGGGTTGGGCAAAAAATATACTCATGTGTTTCTGTACCATCTGATGACACATCCTCCCTCAGCCCTCTGTCTCCATCCTCAGGCTCCTTAGCATTCCTTGGAGAGGGCATCACAAAGCCAGAGCCCTGATGAAACTTTGGGTGTGGGGATGCGAAACTGGAAGGCTTAAGAAGGAAGAGCAGGGGTGCCAGGATCATTCAACGAATGTAGGTCGAGCACCTCTGGGTTTTCCAGTGGTCATGTATGGATGTGAGAGTTGGACTGTGATGACAGCTGAGTGCAGAAAAATCGATGGTTTTGAACTTTGGTGTTGGAGAGGACTATTAAGAGTCCCTTGAACTGCAAGGAGATCCAACCAGTCCATCGTAAATGAAATCAGTCCTGGGTGTTCATTTGAAGGGCTGATACTGAAGCTGAAACTCCAATATTTTAGCCACCACATTGAAAGGGTTGATTCATTGGAAAATACCCTGATGCTGGGAGGGATTGGGGTCAAGACGAGAAGGGGTGACAGATGATGAGATGGTTGGATGTGCTCACCTTCTTGATGGACCTGGGTTTGGTAGACTGCGGGAGTTGGTGATGGACAGGGAGGCCAGGTGTGGTGCGATTCATGGGGTCACGAGTAGTCGGACCCGACTGAGCCACTGAAGTGAACTGAACTCAACTGATCACTGTACTGAAACTCCCCGCGTTTTCATACTAGATGCCTACGTTTCCCACTGGATATTAAATAGATTGATCATATTTGGATTGGGCTGCCCCATTGAGCCACTCTGTGTGCAGTGCCTTTCACAGGAAGGTGCCATTCATGTGGTCTACAATTTGATGGGCGCTTTTCTGTGGAGAGTAATGTACAACCTGCAGGCTATGTGTGGTAGCCCGGGGGTGGGGCTCTAGCTGTGAGTACACGTGCCTCATTTGGAGCACAGGCACCCACTCTTCATGGTTTGGCTACATTGAAGAACATTTCATTCTAAGGTTTTATTCTAACTATTTTATTCTAAGAGACTATACATGGCAACTATGGATTCCTAGGGAGGCACTTACACTCAATTCCTTCAAGAATTTATCCTTTAGTCTGTTGAGGCTAGGCTAAAACTGGAAAAACCTTCTTTTGAGAACACAGTCCTCCTTTGTCACCTGGGCATTTACCCCTATATTGCAAAATTCTCTAACCTTTTTCTACCTATCAACTTCTCATTGGCCATGCTTCTCCTTTAGAGCTCCTCAAATATTCTCCTGTCTCAAATTTCTCTCGTCTGAGGCCCAACATCGACTTTGCTCTCCGGGATTGAAACCTGTTATTATTTTTCCCAATTTTATTGAAAGATGATAGGCAAATGAAATTTGTATATTTAGTTTGGACAATCAGATTTTTTAAGCTATGCCGTATGATAGGATGAAATATATAAGAACTGAGAAATGATTAGCAAAATCAAGTTAATTAATGTATCCATTGCCCCATGTAGTGACCTTGTGACTGAGTATGTGTGTGTGTGTGTTTGTGTGTGTGTTTGTGTTTGTGTGTGTGTGTGAGTTTGTTGAGAACACTTGCGATCTACTCTCTTAGCAAATTTCAAGTGTATGATACAGTGTTATTGACTACAGACACCATGATTATATTAATATAGACAATCCTCCGGACTTACTCATCTTCTGAATGAAAATTTGTACTCTTTGCTAACACCTTATTTCCCCCACTTTCCATCACCTGAAATCATTATTCCATTCTCTCTTTCTATGAATTTGACAATTCTGCATGTAATGAAATCATAGACTTTTTCTTTCTGTGTCTCACTTTTTCCACTCTTTGCATAGCTCTCTCAGTTTCTTCTAGGTTTATGAGTTTCCTTTCTTATGTTATTAATAACTGATTTCAAAAATTCCCTTTAAATATTTGTTACCAATTAGGGTTTAAACTTAGTCTCCCAGGAAGTTTTTGACGATTAATATTCTTTAAAAAGTATTTTAAAATTACATTTGAAGAATATGAGGACACAATGGAAACAATATTCACGAGGTATAGCCTAGGCTGTTATCCCCATGTATGGTGATACTTCTTAACACTTAATGCTGATAGGAAAGGGAAAGAGATAAGGAAGAAAGCTAGACAGACAGTTGGATGGAATCAGGAAGCACCAGACTAGTCTAGTCCAACTTCCACATCTGAGCAATATGGGAATTTGGGAAATAGATTGTCAATGTTGCATCTCTGTGTAGAAAAATAGGGGAAGATCTTTATGCCCACTCATGTGTCATGTGATGTGCCTTAATAATGTCAGTGTTTTTCATGAGTAAAAGGTTTGTACAGGTTTGCTACTAATCTCACAACAGCCTCCAGGCTCACCATAGCCGAATACTTGGAGGAATTAAGTTTTTGACAATGAGGGTAGAAATAATTTGTTATTCTTTCCGGACATGTTTGTGGGAGAACAACCTGTCTCTCTTCTCACAGTGTCTCCATTCCTTCTTTCTGTACTTTGACGGTTTTCTGAAGCTCATAATCTAAATTAACCCTCGTATGTACTCTTGGGTTGGCCAAAACATATGCTCAGGTGTTTCTGTACCATCTGATGACACATCCACCCTCAGCCCTCTGTCTCCATCCTCGGACTCCTTAGCCTTCCTTGGAGAGGGCATCACAAAGCCAGAGCCCTGATGAAACTTTGGGTGTGGGGATGAGAATCTGAAATGCTTAAGAAGGAAGAGCTGGCGTGCCAGGATCATTCAACAAATGTGGGTCGAGCACCTCTGGTTTTTCCAGTGGTCATGTATTGATGTGAGTGTTGGACTATGATGACAGCTGAGTGCGAAAAAATCGATGCTTTTGAACTTTGGTGTTGGAGAAAACTCTTAAGAGTCCCTTGAACTGCAAGGAGATCCAGCCAGTCCATCGTAAATGCAATCAGTCCTGGGTTTTCCTTGGAAGGACTGATACTGAAGCTGAAACTCCAATATTTTAGCCACCACATGCAAAGGGTTGAGTCATTGGAAAAGACCCTGATGCTGGGAGGGATTGCGGTCTTGAGGAGAAGGGGCGACAGAGGATGAGATGGTTGGATGTCCTCATCTTCTCGATGGACCTGGGTTTTTTAGACTGCGGGAGTTGGTGATGAATAGGGAGGCCAGGTGTGGTGCGATTCATGGGGTCAGAAGTAGTCAGATACGACTGCGCAACTGAACAACAGAACTGATCACTGTGCTGAAATTCCCCGTGTTTTCATCCTAGATGCCTAGGTTTCCCACTGGATATTAAATTGATTGATCATATTTTTATTGGGCTGCCCCAATGTCCCACTCTGTGTGCAGTGCCTTTCACAGGAAGGTGCCATTCATGTGGTCTACAATTTGAAGGGCGCTTTTCTGTGGAGAGTAATGTACAACATGTGGGCCATGTGTGGTATCCCAGGGGTGGGGTTCTAGCTGTGAGCACACGTGCCTCATTTGGAGCACAGGCACCCACTCTTCATGGTTCGGCTACATTGAAGAACATTTCATTCTAAGGTTTTATTCTAACTATTTTATTCTAAGAGAGTATACATGGGACCTATGGATTCCTAGGGAGGCACTTTCACTCAATTCCTTCAAGAATTTATCCTTTAGTCAGTTGAGGCTAGGCTAAAACTGGAGAAACCTTCTTTTGAGAACACAGTCCTCCTTTGTCACCTGGGCTTTTACCCCTATATTGCAAAATTCTCTAACCTTTTTCTACCTATCAACTTCTCACTGGCCATGCCTGTCCTTTAGAGCTCCTCAAATAATCCCCTGTCTCAAAAGTCTCTACTGTGAAGGCCAGCATCGATTTTGCTCTCAGCAAATGAAACCTGTTATTATTTTTCCCAAATTCATTGAAAGATGATAGGCAAATGAAATTTGTATATTTAGTTTGGACAATATGATTTTTCAAGCTATGCCATATGATGGGATGAAATATATAAAAATTGAAAAATGATTAACAAAATCAAGATAATTAACATATCCAAAGCCACATGTAGTTACCTTGTGACTGAGTCTGTATGTGTGTGTGTTTGTGTCTGTGTGTGTGTGTGTTGAGAACACATAGGATCTACTCTCTTGGCAAATTTCAAGTGTATGATACAATGTTATTGACTACAGACACCATGATTGTATTAATATAGAAAATCCCCAGGACTTACTCATCTTATGAATGAAGATTTGTACTCTTTAACAAACACCTTATTTCCCCCGCCTCCAGGACCTGGCAATCATTATTCCATTCTCTGGTTCTATGAATTTGACAATTCTACCTGTGATGAAATCATTGACTTTTTCCTTCTGTGTCTCACTTATTCCACTCTTTGGGTAACTCTCTCAGTTGCTTCTACATTTATGAGTTTCCTTTCTTCTGTTATTAATAACCAATTTGAAAAATACCTTTTAAGCTTTTGCTACCCATTAGTTAGGGTTTAATCTTAGTCTCCCAAGAAGCTTTTGATGGTTAATATTCTTTAGAGAATATTTCAAAGTTACTTTTGAAGAATATGAGGACACAATGTAAGCAATATTCACGAGGTATAGTCTAGGCTGTTATGCCCATGTATGGTGATGCTTTTCAACTCTTAACCTAATGCCGATAGGAAAGGGAAAGAGACAAAGGAGAGAGAGAGACAGACAGATGGATGGAGACAGCAAGCACCAGAATACTCTAGACCACCAGACCCGTCTGGGCAATATGCAAATTTGGAAAATAGACTGTCAAAGTTGCATCTCTGTGTAGAAAATAGGGGAAGATCTTTATGTCCACTCATGTGTCATGTGATGTGCCTTAATAATGTCAGGGATTTTCATGAGTAACAGGTTTGTACAGGTTTGCTACTAATCTCAAAGCAGCCTCATGGCTCACCATAGCCGAATGCTTGGAGGAATTTAGGTTATTGACAATGAGGGTAGAAATAATTTGTTATTCTTTCCAGACTTGTTTGCAGGAGAACAATCTGTTCTCTTCTCACAGTGTCTCCATTCCTTCTCTCTGTACTTTGAGGGTTTTCTGAAGGTTGTGATCGTAATTACCCCTCGTATGTACTATTGAGTTGGCCAAAAAATATGTTCATGTGTTTCTGTACCATCTGATGACACATCCTCCCTCAGCCCTCTGTCTCCATCCTCAGGCTCCTTAGCCTTCCTTGGAGAGGGCATCACAAAGCCAGAGCCCTGATGGAACTTTGGGTGTGGGGATGCGAAACTGAAAGGCTTAAGAAGGAAGTGCTGGCGTGCCAGGATCATTCAATGAAAGTGGGTCGAACACCTCTGGTTTTTCCAGTGGTCATGTATGGATGTGAGAGTTGGACTGTGATGACAGCTGAGTGCGGAAAAATCGATGTTTTGAACTTTGGTGTTTGAGAAGACTGTTAAGAGTCCCTTGAACTGCAAGGAGATCCAACCAGTCCATTGTAAATGAAATCAGTCCTGGGTGTTCATTGGAAGGACTGATACTGAAGCTGAAACTCCAATATTTTAGCCACCACATGCAAAGGTTTGATTCATTGGAAAAGACCCTGTTGCTGGGAGGGATTGGGGTCAGGAGGAGAAGGGGCGACAGGGGATGTGATGGTTGGATGTCCTCACCTTTTCGATGGACTTGGGTTTGGTAGACTGCGGGAGTTGGTGATGGAGAGGGAGGCCAGGTGTGGTGCGATTCATGGGGTCACAAGTAGCCGGACACGACTGCGCAACTGAACTGAACTGAACCGAACTGACCACTGTGCTGAAATTCCCCGTGTTTTCATACTAGATGCCTAGGTTTCCCACTGGATATTAAATTGATTGATTATATTTTTATTGGGCTGCCCCATTGTGCCACTCTGTGTGCAGTGCCTTTCACAGGAAGGTGCCACTCATGTGGTCGACAATTTGAAGGGCGCTTTTCTGTGGAGAGTAATGTACAACATGTGGGCCATGTGTGGTAGCCCGGGGGTGGGATTCTAGCTGTGAGCACACGTGCCTCATTTGGAGCTCAGGCACCCACTCTTCGTGGTTCGGCTACATTGAAGAACATTTCATTCTAAGGTTTTATTCTAACTATTTTATTCTAAGAGACTATACATGGAAACTATGGATTCCTAGGGAGGCACTTTCGCTCAATTCCTTCGAGAATTTATCCTTTAGTCAGTTGAGACTAGGCTAAAATTGGAAAAACCTTCTTTTGAGAACACAGTCCTCCTTTGTCACCTGGGTATTTACCCCTATATTGCAAAATTCTCTAACCTTTTTCTACCTATCAACTTCTCATTGGCCATGCTTCTCCTTTAGAGCTCCTCAAATATTCTCCTGTCTCAAATTTCTCTCGTCTGAAGCCCAACATCGACTTTGCTCTCCGGGATTGAAACCTGTTATTATTTTTCCCAACTTTATTGAAAGGTGATAGGCAAATGAAATTTGTATATTTAGTTTGGACAATATGATTTTTTAAGCTATGCCGTATGATGGGCTGAAATATTTAAAAACTGAGAAATGATTAGCAAAATCAAGTTAATTAATGTATCCATTGCCTCGTGTATTGACCTTGTGACTGAGTGTGTGTGTGTGTTTGTGTGTGTGTGTGTGTTTGTGTGTGTGTGTGTGTTTGTTGAGAACACTTAGGATCTGCTCTCTTAGCAAATTTCAAGTGTATGATACAGTGTTATTGACTACAGACACCATGATTGTATTAATATAGACAATCCTCCGGAATTACTCATCTTCTGAATGAAAATTTGTAGTCTTTGCTAACACCTTATTTCCCCCGCCTCCAGCACCTGGCAATCATTATTCCATTCTCTGGTTCTATGAATTTGACAATTTTACATGTGATGTAATCATTGACTTTTTCTTTCTGTGTCTCATTTATTCGACTCTTTGGATAGCTCTCTCAGTTGCTTCTGAGTTTCCTTTCTTATGTTATTAATAACCGATTTAAAAAATACCCTTTATGCATTTGTTACCCGTAGTTAGGGTTTAATCTTAGTCTCCCAGGAAGCTTTTGATGGTTAGTATTCTTTAAAGAATATTTTCAGGTTATATTTGAAGAATATGAGAACACAATAGAAGCAATAATCACCAGGTATAGTCTAGGCTGTTATCCCAAGTTTAGTGATACTTCTTTACTCTTACCCTAATGCCGATAGGAAAGGGAAAGAGAAAAAGGAGAGAGACAGACAGACAGACCGACAGACAGCAAGCACCAGACTACTCTAGACCACCTGACCCCTCTGAGCAATATGCGAATTTGGGAAATAGACTGTCAAAGTTGCATCTCTGTGTAGAAAATAGGGGAAGATCTTTATGTCCACTCATGTGTCATGTGATGTGCCTTAATATTGTCAGGGTTTTTCATGAGTAATAGGTTTGTACAGGTTTGCTACTAAACTCAAAACAGCCTCATGGCTCACCATAGATGAATCCTTGGATGAATTTAGGTTTTTGACAATGAGGGTAGAAATAATTTGTTATTCTTTCCAGACATGTTTATGGGAGAACAACCTGTCTCTCTTCTCACAGCGTCTCCATTCCTTCTTTCTGTACTTTGAGGGTTTTCTGAAGGTTGTAATCGTAATTACCCCTCGTATGTACTATTGGGTTGGCCAAATGATATGTTCAGGTGTTTTTGTACCATCTGATGACACATCCTCCCTCAGCCCTCTGTCTCCATCCTCAGGCTCCTTAGGCTTCCTTGGAGAGGGCATCACAGAGCCAGAGCCCTGATGAAATTGTGGGTGTGGGGATGAGAAATTGAAAGGCTTATGAAGGAAGAGCTAGGGTGCCAGCATCATTCAACGAATGTGGGTGGAGCACCTCTGGTTTTTCCAGTGGTCCAGTATTGATGGGAGAGTTGGACTATGATGACAGCTGAGTGCGGAAAAATTGATGGTTTGAACTTTGGTGTTGGAGAAGACTGTTAAGAGTCCCTTGAACAGCAAGGAGATCCAACCAGTCCATTGTAAATGAAATCAGTCTTGGGTGTTCATTGGAAGGACTGATGCTGAAGCTGAAACTCCAATACTTTAGCCACCAAATGCAAAGGGTTGACTCATTGGAAAAGACCCTGATGCTGGGAGGGATTGTGGACAGGAGAGAAAGTGACAAAGATGATGAGATGGTTGGGTGGTCTCACCGACTCGATGACCATGGGTTTGAGGAGTCTGCAGGAGTTGGTGATGGACAGAGGCCAGGTGTGCTGTGATTCATGGTGTCACAAAGTGTCGGACACGACTGAGCAACTGAACTGAACTGATCACTGTGCTGAAATTCCCCATGTTTTCATACTAGATACCTACGTTTCCCACTGGATATTAAATAGATTGATCATATTTGGATCGGGCTGCCCCATTGTGGCACTCTGTGTGCAGTGCCTTTCACAGGAAGGTGCCATTCATGTGGTCTACAATTTGAAGGGCACTTTTCTGTGGAGAGTAATGTACAACATGCAGGCCATGGCTGGCAGCCAGTTGTTGGGTCTCTTGCTGTGAGCACATGCGCCCCGTTGGGGTCCCAGTACCCAGTCTTCCCGGTTGGGCTACCTCGAAGAACTGTTTATTCTAAAGTTTTATTCTGACTCTTTTATTCTAAGAGAATATACATTAGAACTATGGATTCCTAAAAGGCACTTCCACTTAGGTCCTTCAAGAATTTATCGTTTTCAAGGTGAGGCTTGGCTAAAACAGGAAAAACATTGTTTTTTTTTTTTTTTTTTTTTTGGAAAAACCTTCTTTTGAGAACACAGTCCTCCTTTGTCACTTGGGCATTTACCCCTAATTTGTAAAATTCCCTATCCTTTTTCTAACTATCAACTTTTCATTGGTCATGCTTCTCCTTTAGAGCTCCTCAAATACTCTCCTGTCTCAAATTTCTCTACTCTGAGGCCCAACGTCAATTTTGCTCTCCGTGATTGAAACCTGTTATTATTGTTTTCAAATTTATTGAAAGATGATAGGCAAATGAAATTTGTATATTTAGTTTGGACAATATGATTTTTCAAGCTATGCCATATGATGGGATGAAATATATAAAAATTGAGAAATGATTAACAAAATCCAGTTAATTAACATATCCATTGCCACATGTAGTTAACTTTTGACAGAGTCTGTTTGTGTGTGTGTGTGTGTGTGTGTGTGTGTTGAGAACACTTAGGATGTATTCTCTTGGCAAATTTCAAGTGTATGATGCAATGTTATTGACTAAAGATGCCATGATTGTATTAATATAGAAAATCCTCAGGACTTACTCATCTTATGAATGAAAATGTGTACTCTATAGCAAACACCCTATTTCCCCCACCTCCAGGACCTGGCAATCATTATTCCATTCTCTGGTCGTATGAATTTGACAATCCTACATGTGATGAAATCATTGACTTTTTCTTTCTGTGTCTCACTTATTCCACTCTTTGGGTAGCTCTCTCAGTTTCTTCTAAGTTTATGAGTTTCCTTTCTTCTGTTATTAATAACCAATTTGTAAAATACGCTTTAAACATTTGTTACCCATTAGTTAGGGTTTAATCTTAGTCTACCAGGAAGCTTTTGATGGCTAATATTCTTTAAAGAATATTTTAATGTTATATATGAAGAATATGAGGACACAATAGAAACAATATTCACGAGGTATAGTCTAGGCTGTTATCCCCAATTTTGGTGATACTTCTTAATCTTAACCTAATGCCGATAGGAAAGGGAAAGAGAAAAAGGAGAGAGAGAGAGACTGACAGACCGACAGAGAGCAAGCACCAGACTACTCTAGACCACCTGACCCATCTGAGCAATATGCGAATTTGGGAAATAGACTCTCAAAGTTGCATCTCTGTGTAGAAAATGGGGGGAGATCGTTATGTCCACTCATGTGTCATGTGATGTGCCTTAATATTGTCAGGGTTTTTCATGAGTAATAGGTTTGTATAGGTTTGCTACTAATCTCACAACAGCCTCATGGCTCACCATAGCTGAATGCTCGGAAAAATTTTGGTTTTGACGATGAGGGTAGAAATAACTTGTTATTCTTTCCAGACATGATTGCGGGAGAACAACCTGTCTCACGTCTCACTGTGTCTCCATTCCTTCTTTCTTTACTTTGAGTGTTTTCTGAATCATGTAATCTTAATTACCCCTTGAATATACTACTGGATTGGCCAAAATATAAGTTCCGGTGTTTCTGTACCATCGGATTAGACATCAACCCTCAGCCATCTGTCTCAATTTCAGGCTTCTTAGCCTTCCTTGGAGAGGGTGTCACAAATCCAGAGGCCTGGTGAAACTTTGGGTGCGGGGATGAGAAATTGAAAGGCTTAAGAAGGCAGACGTGGGGTGCCAGGATCATTCAACGAATGTGGGTCGAGCATCTCTGGTTTTTCCAGTGGTCATGTATGGATGTGAGAGTTGGAGTGTGATGACAGCTGAGTGTGGAAAAATTGATGCTTTTGAACTTTGGTGTTGGAGAAGACTGTTAAGAGTCCCTTGAACTGCAGGAGATCCAACCAGTCCATCGTAAATGAAATCAATCCTGGTTGTTTATTGGAAGGACTGATGCTGAAGCTGAAACTCCAATATTTTAGCCACCACATGCAAAGTGTTGATTCGTTGGAAAAGACCCTGATGCTGGGAGGGATTGGGTGCAGGAGGAGAAGGGGATGACAGAGGATGAGATGGATGGATCGCCTCACCGACTCGATGACCATGGGTTTGAGGAGACTGTGGGAGTTGGTGATGGACAGGGAGGCCAGGTATGGTGTGATTCATGGGGTCACAAAGAGTCGGACACGACTGAGCGACGGAACAGAACTGAGCTGAACTGATCACTGTGCTGAAGTTCCCCGTGTTTTCATACTAGATGCCTACGTTTCCCACTGGATATTAAATAGATTGATCATAATTGGATTGGGCTGCCTCACTGAGCCACTCAGTGTGCAGTGCCTTTCACAGGAAGGCGCCCTTCATGTGGTCTACAATATGAGGGCGCTTTTCTGTGGAGAGTAATGTACAACATGCGGGCCATGTGTGGTAGCCCGGGGGTGGGGCTCTAGCTGTGAGCACACGTGCCTCATTTGGAGCACAGGCACCCACTCATCCCGGTTGGGGTACCTCGAATAACAGTTTATTCTAAGGTTTTACTCTAGCTATGTTATTCTAAGAGAATATACATGGAAACTGTGTGTTACTAGGAAGGCACTTCCACTTAGGTCTTTTAAGAATTTATCCTTTTGCAAGCTAAGGATTGACTGAAACTGGAAAAACATTCTTTTGGGAACACAGTCTTCTTTATCACCTGGGCATTTAACCCTATATTGCAAAATTCCCTAACCTTTTTCTACCTATCAACTTCTCATTGGCCATGCTTCTCCTTTACAACTCCTCAAATACTCCCCTGTCTCAAAAGTCTCTACTCTGAAGGCCAGCTTCGATTTTGTTCTCAGCAAATGAAACCTGTTATTATTTTTCCCAAATTCATTGAAAGATGATAGGCAAATGAAATTTGTATATTTAGTTTGGACAATATGATTTTTCAAGCTATGCCATATGATGGGATGAAATATATAAAAATTGAGAAATGATTAACAAAATCAAGATAATTAACATATCCATAGCCACATATAGTTACCTTGTATCTGAGTCTGTATGTGTGTGTGTTTGCGTGTGTGTGTGTGTGTGTGTGTGTGTGTTGAGAACACATAGGATCTACTCTCTTGGCAAATTTCAAGTGTATGATACAATGTTATTGACTACAGACACCATGATTATATTAATATAGAAAATCCCCAGGACTTACTCATCTTATGAATGAAGATTTGCACTCTAACAAACACCTTATTTCCCCTGCCTCCAGGACCTGGCAATCATTATTCCATTCTCTGCTTCTATGAATTTGACAATTCTACATGTGATGAAATCCTTGAATTTTTCCTTCTGTGTCTCACTTATTCCACTCTTTGGGTAGCTCTCTCCGTTGCTTCTACGTTTATGAGTTTCCTTTCTTCTGTTATTAATAACCGATTTGAAAAATACCTTTTAAACATTTGCTACCCATTAGTTAGGGTTTAATCTTAGTCTCCCAAGAAGCTTTTGATGGTTAATATTCTTTAGAGAATATTTCAAAGTTATATTTGAAGAATATGAGGACACAATGTAAGCAATTTTCTCGAGGTATATTCTAGGCTGTTATGCCCATGTATGGTGATGCTTTTTAACTCTTAACCTAATGCTGATAGGAAAGGGAAAGAGACAAAGGAGAGAGAGGGACAGACAGATGGATGGAGACAGCAAGCACCAGACTACTCTAGACCACCTGAGCCGTCTGTGCAATATGCAAATTTGGGAAATAGACTGTCCAAGTTGCATCTCTGTGTTGAAATAGGAGAAGATCTTTATGTTCACTCATGTGTCATGTGATGTGCCTTAATAATGTCAGGGTTTTTCATGAGTAATAGATTTGCACAGGTTTGCAACTAATCACACAACAGCCTCATGGCTCACCATAGCCGAATGCTTGGAGGAATTTAGGTTTTTGACGATGAGGGTAGAAATAGTTTGTAATTTTTTCCAGACTTGTGTGCGGGAGAAGAATCTGTTCTCTTCTCACGGTGTTCCCATTCCTTCTTTCTGTACGTTGAGGGTTCACTGCAGGTCGTAATTTTAATTACCCCTCGTATATACTATTGGGTTGGGCAAAAAATATACTCATGTGTTTCTGTACCATCTGATGACACATCCTCCCTCAGCCCTCTGTCTCCATCCTCAGGCTCCTTAGCATTCCTTGGAGAGGGCATCACAAAGCCAGAGCCCTGATGAAACTTTGGGTGTGGGGATGCGAAACTGGAAGGCTTAAGAAGGAAGAGCAGGGGTGCCAGGATCATTCAACGAATGTAGGTCGAGCACCTCTGGGTTTTCCAGTGGTCATGTATGGATGTGAGAGTTGGACTGTGATGACAGCTGAGTGCAGAAAAATCGATGGTTTTGAACTTTGGTGTTGGAGAGGACTATTAAGAGTCCCTTGAACTGCAAGGAGATCCAACCAGTCCATCGTAAATGAAATCAGTCCTGGGTGTTCATTTGAAGGGCTGATACTGAAGCTGAAACTCCAATATTTTAGCCACCACATTGAAAGGGTTGATTCATTGGAAAATACCCTGATGCTGGGAGGGATTGGGGTCAAGACGAGAAGGGGTGACAGATGATGAGATGGTTGGATGTGCTCACCTTCTTGATGGACCTGGGTTTGGTAGACTGCGGGAGTTGGTGATGGACAGGGAGGCCAGGTGTGGTGCGATTCATGGGGTCACGAGTAGTCGGACCCGACTGAGCCACTGAACTGAACTGAACTCAACTGATCACTGTACTGAAACTCCCCGCGTTTTCATACTAGATGCCTACGTTTCCCACTGGATATTAAATAGATTGATCATATTTGGATTGGGCTGCCCCATTGAGCCACTCTGTGTGCAGTGCCTTTCACAGGAAGGTGCCATTCATGTGGTCTACAATTTGATGGGCGCTTTTCTGTGGAGAGTAATGTACAACCTGCAGGCTATGTGTGGTAGCCCGGGGGTGGGGCTCTAGCTGTGAGTACACGTGCCTCATTTGGAGCACAGGCACCCACTCTTCATGGTTTGGCTACATTGAAGAACATTTCATTCTAAGGTTTTATTCTAACTATTTTATTCTAAGAGACTATACATGGCAACTATGGATTCCTAGGGAGGCACTTACACTCAATTCCTTCAAGAATTTATCCTTTAGTCTGTTGAGGCTAGGCTAAAACTGGAAAAACCTTCTTTTGAGAACACAGTCCTCCTTTGTCACCTGGGCATTTACCCCTATATTGCAAAATTCTCTAACCTTTTTCTACCTATCAACTTCTCATTGGCCATGCTTCTCCTTTAGAGCTCCTCAAATATTCTCCTCTCTCAAATTTCTCTCGTCTGAAGCCCAACATCGACTTTGCTCTCCGGGATTGAAACCTGTTATTATTTTTCCCAATTTTATTGAAAGATGATAGGCAAATGAAATTTGTATATTTAGTTTGGACAATCAGATTTTTTAAGCTATGCCGTATGATAGGATGAAATATATAAGAACTGAGAAATGATTAGCAAAATCAAGTTAATTAATGTATCCATTGCCCCATGTAGTGACCTTGTGACTGAGTATGTGTGTGTGTGTGTTTGTGTGTGTGTTTGTGTTTGTGTGTGTGTGTGAGTTTGTTGAGAACACTTGCGATCTACTCTCTTAGCAAATTTCAAGTGTATGATACAGTGTTATTGACTACAGACACCATGATTATATTAATATAGACAATCCTCCGGACTTACTCATCTTCTGAATGAAAATTTGTACTCTTTGCTAACACCTTATTTCCCCCACTTTCCATCACCTGAAATCATTATTCCATTCTCTCTTTCTATGAATTTGACAATTCTGCATGTAATGAAATCATAGACTTTTTCTTTCTGTGTCTCACTTTTTCCACTCTTTGCATAGCTCTCTCAGTTTCTTCTAGGTTTATGAGTTTCCTTTCTTATGTTATTAATAACTGATTTCAAAAATTCCCTTTAAATATTTGTTACCAATTAGGGTTTAAACTTAGTCTCCCAGGAAGTTTTTGACGATTAATATTCTTTAAAAAGTATTTTAAAATTACATTTGAAGAATATGAGGACACAATGGAAACAATATTCACGAGGTATAGCCTAGGCTGTTATCCCCATGTATGGTGATACTTCTTAACACTTAATGCTGATAGGAAAGGGAAAGAGATAAGGAAGAAAGCTAGACAGACAGTTGGATGGAATCAGGAAGCACCAGACTAGTCTAGTCCAACTTCCACATCTGAGCAATATGGGAATTTGGGAAATAGATTGTCAATGTTGCATCTCTGTGTAGAAAAATAGGGGAAGATCTTTATGCCCACTCATGTGTCATGTGATGTGCCTTAATAATGTCAGTGTTTTTCATGAGTAAAAGGTTTGTACAGGTTTGCTACTAATCTCACAACAGCCTCCAGGCTCACCATAGCCGAATACTTGGAGGAATTAAGTTTTTGACAATGAGGGTAGAAATAATTTGTTATTCTTTCCAGACATGTTTGTGGGAGAACAACCTGTCTCTCTTCTCACAGTGTCTCCGTTCCTTCTTTCTGTACTTTGACGGTTTTCTGAAGCTCATAATCTAAATTAACCCTCGTATGTACTCTTGGGTTGGCCAAAACATATGCTCAGGTGTTTCTGTACCATCTGATGACACATCCACCCTCAGCCCTCTGTCTCCATCCTCGGACTCCTTAGCCTTCCTTGGAGAGGGCATCACAAAGCCAGAGCCCTGATGAAACTTTGGGTGTGGGGATGAGAATCTGAAATGCTTAAGAAGGAAGAGCTGGCGTGCCAGGATCATTCAACAAATGTGGGTCGAGCACCTCTGGTTTTTCCAGTGGTCATGTATTGATGTGAGTGTTGGACTATGATGACAGCTGAGTGCGAAAAAATCGATGCTTTTGAACTTTGGTGTTGGAGAAAACTCTTAAGAGTCCCTTGAACTGCAAGGAGATCCAGCCAGTCCATCGTAAATGCAATCAGTCCTGGGTTTTCCTTGGAAGGACTGATACTGAAGCTGAAACTCCAATATTTTAGCCACCACATGCAAAGGGTTGAGTCATTGGAAAAGACCCTGATGCTGGGAGGGATTGGGGTCTTGAGGAGAAGGGGCGACAGAGGATGAGATGGTTGGATGTCCTCATCTTCTCGATGGACCTGGGTTTTTTAGACTGCGGGAGTTGGTGATGAATAGGGAGGCCAGGTGTGGTGCGATTCATGGGGCCAGAAGTAGTCGGACACGAATGCGCAACTGAACAACAGAACTGATCACTGTGCTGAAATTCCCCGTGTTTTCATCCTAGATGCCTAGGTTTCCCACTGGATATTAAATTGATTGATCATATTTTTATTGGGCTGCCCCAATGTCCCACTCTGTGTGCAGTGCCTTTCACAGGAAGGTGCCATTCATGTGGTCTACAATTTGAAGGGTGCTTTTCTGTGGAGAGTAATGTACAACATGTGGGCCATGTGTGGTATCCCAGGGTTGGGGTTCTATCTGTGAGCACACGTGCCTCATTTGGAGCACAGGCACCCACTCTTCATGGTTCGGCTACATTGAAGAACATTTCATTCTAAGGTTTTATTCTAACTATTTTATTCTAAGAGAGTATACATGGGACCTATGGATTCCTAGGGAGGCACTTTCACTCAATTCCTTCAAGAATTTATCCTTTAGTCAGTTGAGGCTAGGCTAAAACTGGAGAAACCTTCTTTTGAGAACACAGTCCTCCTTTGTCACCTGGGCTTTTACCCCTATATTGCAAAATTCTCTAACCTTTTTCTACCTATCAACTTCTCACTGGCCATGCCTGTCCTTTAGAGCTCCTCAAATAATCCCCTGTCTCAAAAGTCTCTACTGTGAAGGCCAGCATCGATTTTGCTCTCAGCAAATGAAACCTGTTATTATTTTTCCCAAATTCATTGAAAGATGATAGGCAAATGAAATTTGTATATTTAGTTTGGACAATATGATTTTTCAAGCTATGCCATATGATGGGATGAAATATATAAAAATTGAAAAATGATTAACAAAATCAAGATAATTAACATATCCAAAGCCACATGTAGTTACCTTGTGACTGAGTCTGTATGTGTGTGTGTTTGTGTCTGTGTGTGTGTGTGTTGAGAACACATAGGATCTACTCTCTTGGCAAATTTCAAGTGTATGATACAATGTTATTGACTACAGACACCATGATTGTATTAATATAGAAAATCCCCAGGACTTACTCATCTTATGAATGAAGATTTGTACTCTTTAACAAACACCTTATTTCCCCCGCCTCCAGGACCTGGCAATCATTATTCCATTCTCTGGTTCTATGAATTTGACAATTCTACCTGTGATGAAATCATTGACTTTTTCCTTCTGTGTCTCACTTATTCCACTCTTTGGGTAACTCTCTCAGTTGCTTCTACATTTATGAGTTTCCTTTCTTCTGTTATTAATAACCAATTTGAAAAATACCTTTTAAGCTTTTGCTACCCATTAGTTAGGGTTTAATCTTAGTCTCCCAAGAAGCTTTTGATGGTTAATATTCTTTAGAGAATATTTCAAAGTTACTTTTGAAGAATATGAGGACACAATGTAAGCAATATTCATGAGGTATAGTCTAGGCTGTTATGCCCATGTATGGTGATGCTTTTCAACTCTTAACCTAATGCCGATAGGAAAGGGAAAGAGACAAAGGAGAGAGAGAGACAGACAGATGGATGGAGACAGCAAGCACCAGAATACTCTAGACCACCAGACCCGTCTGGGCAATATGCAAATTTGGAAAATAGACTGTCAAAGTTGCATCTCTGTGTAGAAAATAGGGGAAGATCTTTATGTCCACTCATGTGTCATGTGATGTGCCTTAATAATGTCAGGGATTTTCATGAGTAACAGGTTTGTACAGGTTTGCTACTAATCTCAAAGCAGCCTCATGGCTCACCATAGCCGAATGCTTGGAGGAATTTAGGTTATTGACAATGAGGGTAGAAATAATTTGTTATTCTTTCCAGACTTGTTTGCAGGAGAACAATCTGTTCTCTTCTCACAGTGTCTCCATTCCTTCTCTCTGTACTTTGAGGGTTTTCTGAAGGTTGTGATCGTAATTACCCCTCGTATGTACTATTGAGTTGGCCAAAAAATATGTTCATGTGTTTCTGTACCATCTGATGACACATCCTCCCTCAGCCCTCTGTCTCCATCCTCAGGCTCCTTAGCCTTCCTTGGAGAGGGCATCACAAAGCCAGAGCCCTGATGGAACTTTGGGTGTGGGGATGCGAAACTGAAAGGCTTAAGAAGGAAGTGTTGGCGTGCCAGGATCATTCAATGAAAGTGGGTCGAACACCTCTGGTTTTTCCAGTGGTCATGTATGGATGTGAGAGTTGGACTGTGATGACAGCTGAGTGCGGAAAAATCGATGTTTTGAACTTTGGTGTTTGAGAAGACTGTTAAGAGTCCCTTGAACTGCAAGGAGATCCAACCAGTCCATTGTAAATGAAATCAGTCCTGGGTGTTCATTGGAAGGACTGATACTGAAGCTGAAACTCCAATATTTTAGCCACCACATGCAAAGGTTTGATTCATTGGAAAAGACCCTGTTGCTGGGAGGGATTGGGGTCAGGAGGAGAAGGGGCGACAGGGGATGTGATGGTTGGATGTCCTCACCTTTTCGATGGACTTGGGTTTGGTAGACTGCGGGAGTTGGTGATGGAGAGGGAGGCCAGGTGTGGTGCGATTCATGGGGTCACAAGTAGCCGGACACGACTGCGCAACTGAACTGAACTGAACCGAACTGACCACTGTGCTGAAATTCCCCGTGTTTTCATACTAGATGCCTAGGTTTCCCACTGGATATTAAATTGATTGATTATATTTTTATTGGGCTGCCCCATTGTGCCACTCTGTGTGCAGTGCCTTTCACAGGAAGGTGCCACTCATGTGGTCGACAATTTGAAGGGCGCTTTTCTGTGGAGAGTAATGTACAACATGTGGGCCATGTGTGGTAGCCCGGGGGTGGGATTCTAGCTGTGAGCACACGTGCCTCATTTGGAGCTCAGGCACCCACTCTTCGTGGTTCGGCTACATTGAAGAACATTTCATTCTAAGGTTTTATTCTAACTATTTTATTCTAAGAGACTATACATGGAAACTATGGATTCCTAGGGAGGCACTTTCGCTCAATTCCTTCGAGAATTTATCCTTTAGTCAGTTGAGACTAGGCTAAAATTGGAAAAACCTTCTTTTGAGAACACAGTCCTCCTTTGTCACCTGGGTATTTACCCCTATATTGCAAAATTCTCTAACCTTTTTCTACCTATCAACTTCTCATTGGCCATGCTTCTCCTTTAGAGCTCCTCAAATATTCTCCTGTCTCAAATTTCTCTCGTCTGAAGCCCAACATCGACTTTGCTCTCCGGGATTGAAACCTGTTATTATTTTTCCCAACTTTATTGAAAGGTGATAGGCAAATGAAATTTGTATATTTAGTTTGGACAATATGATTTTTTAAGCTATGCCGTATGATGGGCTGAAATATTTAAAAACTGAGAAATGATTAGCAAAATCAAGTTAATTAATGTATCCATTGCCTCGTGTATTGACCTTGTGACTGAGTGTGTGTGTGTGTGTTTTTGTGTGTGTGTGTGTTTGTGTGTGTGTGTGTGTTTGTTGAGAACACTTAGGATCTGCTCTCTTAGCAAATTTCAAGTGTATGATACAGTGTTATTGACTACAGACACCATGATTGTATTAATATAGACAATCCTCTGGAATTACTCATCTTCTGAATGAAAATTTGTAGTCTTTGCTAACACCTTATTTCCCCCGCCTCCAGCACCTGGCAATCATTATTCCATTCTCTGGTTCTATGAATTTGACAATTTTACATGTGATGTAATCATTGACTTTTTCTTTCTGTGTCTCATTTATTCGACTCTTTGGATAGCTCTCTCAGTTGCTTCTGAGTTTCCTTTCTTATGTTATTAATAACCGATTTAAAAAATACCCTTTATGCATTTGTTACCCGTAGTTAGGGTTTAATCTTAGTCTCCCAGGAAGCTTTTGATGGTTAGTATTCTTTAAAGAATATTTTCAGGTTATATTTGAAGAATATGAGAACACAATAGAAGCAATAATCACCAGGTATAGTCTAGGCTGTTATCCCAAGTTTAGTGATACTTCTTTACTCTTACCCTAATGCCGATAGGAAAGGGAAAGAGAAAAAGGAGAGAGACAGACAGACAGACCGACAGACAGCAAGCACCAGACTACTCTAGACCACCTGACCCCTCTGAGCAATATGCGAATTTGGGAAATAGACTGTCAAAGTTGCATCTCTGTGTAGAAAATAGGGGAAGATCTTTATGTCCACTCATGTGTCATGTGATGTGCCTTAATATTGTCAGGGTTTTTCATGAGTAATAGGTTTGTACAGGTTTGCTACTAAACTCAAAACAGCCTCATGGCTCACCATAGATGAATCCTTGGATGAATTTAGGTTTTTGACAATGAGGGTAGAAATAATTTGTTATTCTTTCCAGACATGTTTATGGGAGAACAACCTGTCTCTCTTCTCACAGCGTCTCCATTCCTTCTTTCTGTACTTTGAGGGTTTTCTGAAGGTTGTAATCGTAATTACCCCTCGTATGTACTATTGGGTTGGCCAAGTGATATGTTCAGGTGTTTTTGTACCATCTGATGACACATCCTCCCTCAGCCCTCTGTCTCCATCCTCAGGCTCCTTAGGCTTCCTTGGAGAGGGCATCACAGAGCCAGAGCCCTGATGAAATTGTGGGTGTGGGGATGAGAAATTGAAAGGCTTATGAAGGAAGAGCTAGGGTGCCAGCATCATTCAACGAATGTGGGTGGAGCACCTCTGGTTTTTCCAGTGGTCCAGTATTGATGGGAGAGTTGGACTATGGTGACAGCTGAGTGCGGAAAAATTGATGGTTTGAACTTTGGTGTTGGAGAAGACTGTTAAGAGTCCCTTGAACAGCAAGGAGATCCAACCAGTCCATTGTAAATGAAATCAGTCTTGGGTGTTCATTGGAAGGACTGATGCTGAAGCTGAAACTCCAATACTTTAGCCACCAAATGCAAAGGGTTGACTCATTGGAAAAGACCCTGATGCTGGGAGGGATTGTGGACAGGAGAGAAAGTGACAAAGATGATGAGATGGTTGGGTGGTCTCACCGACTCGATGACCATGGGTTTGAGGAGTCTGCAGGAGTTGGTGATGGACAGAGGCCAGGTGTGCTGTGATTCATGGTGTCACAAAGTGTCGGACACGACTGAGCAACTGAACTGAACTGATCACTGTGCTGAAATTCCCCATGTTTTCATACTAGATACCTACGTTTCCCACTGGATATTAAATAGATTGATCATATTTGGATCGGGCTGCCCCATTGTGGCACTCTGTGTGCAGTGCCTTTCACAGGAAGGTGCCATTCATGTGGTCTACAATTTGAAGGGCACTTTTCTGTGGAGAGTAATGTACAACATGCAGGCCATGGCTGGCAGCCAGTTGTTGGGTCTCTTGCTGTGAGCACATACACCGCGTTGGGGTCCCAGTACCCAGTCTTCCCGGTTGGGCTACCTCGAAGAACTGTTTATTCTAAAGTTTTATTCTAACTCTTTTATTCTAAGAGAATATACATTAGAACTATGGATTCCTAAAAGGCACTTCCACTTAGGTCCTTCAAGAATTTATAGTTTTCAAGTTGAGGCTTGGCTAAAACAGGAAAAACATTGTTTTTTTTTTTTTTTTTTTTTTTTTTTTTTTTGGAAAAACCTTCTTTTGAGAACACAGTCCTCCTTTGTCACCTGGGCATTTACCCCTATATTGCAAAATTCCCTATCCTTTTTCTAACTATCAACTTTTCATTGGTCATGCTTCTCCTTTAGAGCTCCTCAAATACTCTCCTGTCTCAAATTTCTCTACTCTGAGGCCCAACGTCGATTTTGCTCTCCGTGATTGAAACCTGTTATTATTGTTTTCAAATTTATTGAAAGATAATAGCCAAATGAAATTTGTATATTTAGTTTGGACAATATGATTTTTCAAGCTATGCCATATGATGGGATGAAATATATAAAAATTGAGAAATGATTAACAAAATCCAGTTAATTAACATATCCATTGCCACATGTAGTTAACTTTTGACAGAGTCTGTTTGTGTGTGTGTGTGTGTGTGTGTGTGTGTTGAGAACACTTAGGATGTATTCTCTTGGCAAATTTCAAGTGTATGATGCAATGTTATTGACTAAAGATGCCATGATTGTATTAATATAGAAAATCCTCAGGACTTACTCATCTTATGAATGAAAATGTGTACTCTATAGCAAACACCCTATTTCCCCCACCTCCAGGACCTGGCAATCATTATTCCATTCTCTGGTCGTATGAATTTGACAATCCTACATGTGATGAAATCATTGACTTTTTCTTTCTGTGTCTCACTTATTCCACTCTTTGGGTAGCTCTCTCAGTTTCTTCTAAGTTTATGAGTTTCCTTTCTTCTGTTATTAATAACCGATTTGTAAAATACGCTTTAAACATTTGTTACCCATTAGTTAGGGTTTAATCTTAGTCTACCAGGAAGCTTTTGATGGCTAATATTCTTTAAAGAATATTTTAATGTTATATATGAAGAATATGAGGACACAATAGAAACAATATTCACGAGGTATAGTCTAGGCTGTTATCCCCAATTTTGGTGATACTTCTTAATCTTAACCTAATGCCGATAGGAAAGGGAAAGAGAAAAAGGAGAGAGAGAGAGACTGACAGACCGACAGAGAGCAAGCACCAGACTACTCTAGACCACCTGACCCATCTGAGCAATATGCGAATTTGGGAAATAGACTCTCAAAGTTGCATCTCTGTGTAGAAAATGGGGGGAGATCGTTATGTCCACTCATGTGTCATGTGATGTGCCTTAATATTGTCAGGGTTTTTCATGAGTAATAGGTTTGTATAGGTTTGCTACTAATCTCACAATAGCCTCATGGCTCACCATAGCTGAATGCTCGGAAAAATTTTGGTTTTGACGATGAGGGTAGAAATAACTTGTTATTCTTTCCAGACATGATTGCGGGAGAACAACCTGTCTCACGTCTCACTGTGTCTCCATTCCTTCTTTCTTTACTTTGAATGTTTTCTGAATCATGTAATCTTAATTACCCCTTGAATATACTACTGGATTGGCCAAAATATAAGTTCCGGTGTTTCTGTACCATCGGATTAGACATCAACCCTCAGCCATCTGTCTCAATTTCAGGCTTCTTAGCCTTCCTTGGAGAGGGTATCACAAATCCAGAGGCCTGGTGAAACTTTGGGTGCGGGGATGAGAAATTGAAAGGCTTAAGAAGGCAGACGTGGGGTGCCAGGATCATTCAACGAATGTGGGTCGAGCATCTCTGGTTTTTCCAGTGGTCATGTATGGATGTGAGAGTTGGAGTGTGATGACAGCTGAGTGTGGAAAAATTGATGCTTTTGAACTTTGGTGTTGGAGAAGACTGTTAAGAGTCCCTTGAACTGCAGGAGATCCAACCAGTCCATCGTAAATGAAATCAATCCTGGTTGTTTATTGGAAGGACTGATGCTGAAGCTGAAACTCCAATATTTTAGCCACCACATGCAAAGTGTTGATTCGTTGGAAAAGACCCTGATGCTGGGAGGGATTGGGTGCAGGAGGAGAAGGGGATGACAGAGGATGAGATGGATGGATCGCCTCACCGACTCGATGACCATGGGTTTGAGGAGACTGTGGGAGTTGGTGATGGACAGGGAGGCCAGGTATGGTGTGATTCATGGGGTCACAAAGAGTCGGACACGACTGAGCGACGGAACAGAACTGAGCTGAACTGATCACTGTGCTGAAGTTCCCCGTGTTTTCATACTAGATGCCTACGTTTCCCACTGGATATTAAATAGATTGATCATAATTGGATTGGGCTGCCTCACTGAGCCACTCAGTGTGCAGTGCCTTTCACAGGAAGGCGCCCTTCATGTGGTCTACAATATGAGGGCGCTTTTCTGTGGAGAGTAATGTACAACATGCGGGCCATGTGTGGTAGCCCGGGGGTGGGGCTCTAGCTGTGAGCACACGTGCCTCATTTGGAGCACAGGCACCCACTCATCCCGGTTGGGGTACCTCGAATAACAGTTTATTCTAAGGTTTTACTCTAGCTATGTTATTCTAAGAGAATATACATGGAAACTGTGTGTTACTAGGAAGGCACTTCCACTTAGGTCTTTTAAGAATTTATCCTTTTGCAAGCTAAGGATTGACTGAAACTGGAAAAACATTCTTTTGGGAACACAGTCTTCTTTATCACCTGGGCATTTAACCCTATATTGCAAAATTCCCTAACCTTTTTCTACCTATCAACTTCTCATTGGCCATGCTTCTCCTTTACAACTCCTCAAATACTCCCCTGTCTCAAAAGTCTCTACTCTGAAGGCCAGCTTCGATTTTGTTCTCAGCAAATGAAACCTGTTATTATTTTTCCCAAATTCATTGAAAGATGATAGGCAAATGAAATTTGTATATTTAGTTTGGACAATATGATTTTTCAAGCTATGCCATATGATGGGATGAAATATATAAAAATTGAGAAATGATTAACAAAATCAAGATAATTAACATATCCATAGCCACATATAGTTACCTTGTATCTGAGTCTGTATGTGTGTGTGTTTGCGTGTGTGTGTGTGTGTGTGTGTGTGTGTGTGTGTGTGTTGAGAACACATAGGATCTACTCTCTTGGCAAATTTCAAGTGTATGATACAATGTTATTGACTACAGACACCATGATTATATTAATATAGAAAATCCCCAGGACTTACTCATCTTATGAATGAAGATTTGCACTCTAACAAACACCTTATTTCCCCTGCCTCCAGGACCTGGCAATCATTATTCCATTCTCTGCTTCTATGAATTTGACAATTCTACATGTGATGAAATCCTTGAATTTTTCCTTCTGTGTCTCACTTATTCCACTCTTTGGGTAGCTCTCTCCGTTGCTTCTACGTTTATGAGTTTCCTTTCTTCTGTTATTAATAACCGATTTGAAAAATACCTTTTAAACATTTGCTACCCATTAGTTAGGGTTTAATCTTAGTCTCCCAAGAAGCTTTTGATGGTTAATATTCTTTAGAGAATATTTCAAAGTTATATTTGAAGAATATGAGGACACAATGTAAGCAATTTTCTCGAGGTATATTCTAGGCTGTTATGCCCATGTATGGTGATGCTTTTTAACTCTTAACCTAATGCTGATAGGAAAGGGAAAGAGACAAAGGAGAGAGAGGGACAGACAGATGGATGGAGACAGCAAGCACCAGACTACTCTAGACCACCTGAGCCGTCTGTGCAATATGCAAATTTGGGAAATAGACTGTCCAAGTTGCATCTCTGTGTTGAAATAGGAGAAGATCTTTATGTTCACTCATGTGTCATGTGATGTGCCTTAATAATGTCAGGGTTTTTCATGAGTAATAGATTTGCACAGGTTTGCAACTAATCACACAACAGCCTCATGGCTCACCATAGCCGAATGCTTGGAGGAATTTAGGTTTTTGACGATGAGGGTAGAAATAGTTTGTAATTTTTTCCAGACTTGTGTGCGGGAGAAGAATCTGTTCTCTTCTCACGGTGTTCCCATTCCTTCTTTCTGTACGTTGAGGGTTCACTGCAGGTCGTAATTTTAATTACCCCTCGTATATACTATTGGGTTGGGCAAAAAATATACTCATGTGTTTCTGTACCATCTGATGACACATCCTCCCTCAGCCCTCTGTCTCCATCCTCAGGCTCCTTAGCATTCCTTGGAGAGGGCATCACAAAGCCAGAGCCCTGATGAAACTTTGGGTGTGGGGATGCGAAACTGGAAGGCTTAAGAAGGAAGAGCAGGGGTGCCAGGATCATTCAACGAATGTAGGTCGAGCACCTCTGGGTTTTCCAGTGGTCATGTATGGATGTGAGAGTTGGACTGTGATGACAGCTGAGTGCAGAAAAATCGATGGTTTTGAACTTTGGTGTTGGAGAGGACTATTAAGAGTCCCTTGAACTGCAAGGAGATCCAACCAGTCCATCGTAAATGAAATCAGTCCTGGGTGTTCATTTGAAGGGCTGATACTGAAGCTGAAACTCCAATATTTTAGCCACCACATTGAAAGGGTTGATTCATTGGAAAATACCCTGATGCTGGGAGGGATTGGGGTCAAGACGAGAAGGGGTGACAGATGATGAGATGGTTGGATGTGCTCACCTTCTTGATGGACCTGGGTTTGGTAGACTGCGGGAGTTGGTGATGGACAGGGAGGCCAGGTGTGGTGCGATTCATGGGGTCACGAGTAGTCGGACCCGACTGAGCCACTGAACTGAACTGAACTCAACTGATCACTGTACTGAAACTCCCCGCGTTTTCATACTAGATGCCTACGTTTCCCACTGGATATTAAATAGATTGATCATATTTGGATTGGGCTGCCCCATTGAGCCACTCTGTGTGCAGTGCCTTTCACAGGAAGGTGCCATTCATGTGGTCTACAATTTGATGGGCGCTTTTCTGTGGAGAGTAATGTACAACCTGCAGGCTATGTGTGGTAGCCCGGGGGTGGGGCTCTAGCTGTGAGTACACGTGCCTCATTTGGAGCACAGGCACCCACTCTTCATGGTTTGGCTACATTGAAGAACATTTCATTCTAAGGTTTTATTCTAACTATTTTATTCTAAGAGACTATACATGGCAACTATGGATTCCTAGGGAGGCACTTACACTCAATTCCTTCAAGAATTTATCCTTTAGTCTGTTGAGGCTAGGCTAAAACTGGAAAAACCTTCTTTTGAGAACACAGTCCTCCTTTGTCACCTGGGCATTTACCCCTATATTGCAAAATTCTCTAACCTTTTTCTACCTATCAACTTCTCATTGGCCATGCTTCTCCTTTAGAGCTCCTCAAATATTCTCCTGTCTCAAATTTCTCTCGTCTGAAGCCCAACATCGACTTTGCTCTCCGGGATTGAAACCTGTTATTATTTTTCCCAATTTTATTGAAAGATGATAGGCAAATGAAATTTGTATATTTAGTTTGGACAATCAGATTTTTTAAGCTATGCCCTATGATAGGATGAAATATATAAGAACTGAGAAATGATTAGCAAAATCAAGTTAATTAATGTATCCATTGCCCCATGTAGTGACCTTGTGACTGAGTATGTGTGTGTGTGTGTTTGTGTGTGTGTTTGTGTTTGTGTGTGTGTGTGAGTTTGTTGAGAACACTTGCGATCTACTCTCTTAGCAAATTTCAAGTGTATGATACAGTGTTATTGACTACAGACACCATGATTATATTAATATAGACAATCCTCCGGACTTACTCATCTTCTGAATGAAAATTTGTACTCTTTGCTAACACCTTATTTCCCCCACTTTCCATCACCTGAAATCATTATTCCATTCTCTCTTTCTATGAATTTGACAATTCTGCATGTAATGAAATCATAGACTTTTTCTTTCTGTGTCTCACTTTTTCCACTCTTTGCATAGCTCTCTCAGTTTCTTCTAGGTTTATGAGTTTCCTTTCTTATGTTATTAATAACTGATTTCAAAAATTCCCTTTAAATATTTGTTACCAATTAGGGTTTAAACTTAGTCTCCCAGGAAGTTTTTGACGATTAATATTCTTTAAAAAGTATTTTAAAATTACATTTGAAGAATATGAGGACACAATGGAAACAATATTCACGAGGTATAGCCTAGGCTGTTATCCCCATGTATGGTGATACTTCTTAACACTTAATGCTGATAGGAAAGGGAAAGAGACAAGGAAGAAAGCTAGACAGACAGTTGGATGGAATCAGGAAGCACCAGACTAGTCTAGTCCAACTTCCACATCTGAGCAATATGGGAATTTGGGAAATAGATTGTCAATGTTGCATCTCTGTGTAGAAAAATAGGGGAAGATCTTTATGCCTACTCATGTGTCATGTGATGTGCCTTAATAATGTCAGGGTTTTTCATGAGTAAAAGGTTTCTACAGGTTTGCTACTAATCTCACAACAGCCTCCAGGCTCACCATAGCCGAATACTTGGAGGAATTAAGTTTTTGACAATGAGGGTAGAAATAATTTGTTATTCTTTCCAGACATGTTTGTGGGAGAACAACCTGTCTCTCTTCTCACAGTGTCTCCGTTCCTTCTTTCTGTACTTTGACGGTTTTCTGAAGCTCATAATCTAAATTAACCCTCGTATGTACTCTTGGGTTGGCCAAAACATATGCTCAGGTGTTTCTGTACCATCTGATGACACATCCACCCTCAGCCCTCTGTCTCCATCCTCGGACTCCTTAGCCTTCCTTGGAGAGGGCATCACAAAGCCAGAGCCCTGATGAAACTTTGGGTGTGGGGATGAGAATCTGAAATGCTTAAGAAGGAAGAGCTGGCGTGCCAGGATCATTCAACAAATGTGGGTCGAGCACCTCTGGTTTTTCCAGTGGTCATGTATTGATGTGAGTGTTGGACTATGATGACAGCTGAGTGCGAAAAAATCGATGCTTTTGAACTTTGGTGTTGGAGAAAACTCTTAAGAGTCCCTTGAACTGCAAGGAGATCCAGCCAGTCCATCGTAAATGCAATCAGTCCTGAGTTTTCCTTGGAAGGACTGATACTGAAGCTGAAACTCCAATATTTTAGCCACCACATGCAAAGGGTTGAGTCATTGGAAAAGACCCTGATGCTGGGAGGGATTGGGGTCTTGAGGAGAAGGGGCGACAGAGGATGAGATGGTTGGATGTCCTCATCTTCTCGATGGACCTGGGTTTTTTAGACTGCGGGAGTTGGTGATGAATAGGGAGGCCAGGTGTGGTGCGATTCATGGGGTCAGAAGTAGTCGGACACGACTGCGCAACTGAACAACAGAACTGATCACTGTGCTGAAATTCCCCGTGTTTTCATCCTAGATGCCTAGGTTTCCCACTGGATATTAAATTGATTGATCATATTTTTATTGGGCTGCCCCAATGTCCCACTCTGTGTGCAGTGCCTTTCACAGGAAGGTGCCATACATGTGGTCTACAATTTGAAGGGTGCTTTTCTGTGGAGAGTAATGTACAACATGTGGGCCATGTGTGGTATCCCAGGGTTGGGGTTCTATCTGTGAGCACACGTGCCTCATTTGGAGCACAGGCACCCACTCTTCATGGTTCGGCTACATTGAAGAACATTTCATTCTAAGGTTTTATTCTAACTATTTTATTCTAAGAGAGTATACATGGGACCTATGGATTTGTAGGGAGGCACTTACACTCAATCCCTTCAAGAATTTATCCTTTAGTCAGTTGAGGCTAGGCTAAAACTGGAGAAACCTTCTTTTGAGAACACAGTCCTCCTTTGTCACCTTGGCATTTACCCCCATATTGCAAAATTCTCTAACCTTTTTCTACCTATCAGCTTCTCATTGGCCATGCTTCTCCTTTAGAGCTCCTCAAATATTCTCCTGTCTCAAATTTCTCTCGTCTGAAGCCCAACATCGACTTTGCTCTCCGGGATTGATACCTGTTATTATTTTTCCCAATTTTATTGAAAGATGATAGGCAAATTAAATTTGTATATTTAGTTTGGACAATCAGATTTTTTAAACTATGCCATATGATAGGACGAAATATTTAAGAACTGAGAAATGATTAGCAAAATCAATTTAATTAATGTATCCATTGCCCCATGTAGAGACCTTGTGACTGAGTATGTGTGTGTGTGTGTTTGTGTGTGTGTGTGTGTGTGTGTATGTTGAGAACACTTGCGATCTACTCTCTTAGCAAATTTCAAGTATATGATACAGTGTTATTGACTACAGACACCATGATTATATTAATATAGGCAATCCTCGGGACTTACTCATCTTCTGAATGAAAATTTGTCCTCTTTGCTAACACCGTATATCCCCCACTTTCCATCACCTGGCAATCATTATTCCATTCTCTCTTTCTATGAATTTGACAATTCTGCATGTAATGAAATCATGGACTTTTTCTTTCTGTGTCTCACATTTTCCACTCTTTGGATAGCTCTTTCAGTTTCTTCTACATTTATGAGTTTCCTTTTTATGTTATTAATAACTGATTTCAAAAATTCCCTTTAAATATTTGTTACCAATTAGGGTTTAAACTTAGTCTCCCAGGAAGTTTTTGACGATTAATATTCTTTAAAAAGTATTTTAAAATTACATTTGAAGAATATGAGGACACAATGGAAACAATATTCTCGAGGTATAGCCTAGGCTGTTATCCACATGTATCGTGATACTTCTTAACACTTAACTTAATGCTGATAGGAAAGGGAAAAAGACAAGGAAGAAAGCTAGACAGACAGTTGGATGGAATCAGGAAGCACCAGACTACTCTAGTCTAACTTCCACATCTGAGCAATATGGGAATTTGGGAAATAGATTGTCAATGTTGCATCTCTGTGTAGAAAAATAGGGGAAGATCTTTATGCCCACTCATGTGTCATGTGATGTGCCTTAATAATGTCAGTGTTTTTCATGAGTAAAAGGTTTCTACAGGTTTGCTACTAATCTCACAACAGCCTCCAGGCTCAACATAGCCAAATACTTGGAGGAATTAAGCTTTTGACAATGAGGGTAGAAAAAATTTGTTATTCTTTCCAGAAATGTTTGTGGGAGAACAACCTGTCTCTCTTCTCACAGTGTCTCCATTCCTTCTTTCTGTACTTTGGCGGTTTTCTGAAGCTCATAATCTTAATTACCCCTCGTATGTACTATTGGATTGGCCAAATCATATGCTCAGGTGTTTCTGTACCATCTGATGACACATCCTCCCTCAGTCCACTGTCTCCATCCTCAGGCTCCTTAGCCTTCCTTGGAGAGGGCATCACAAAGCCAGAGCCCTGATGAAACTCTGGGTGTGGGGATGAGAATCTGAAATGCTTAAGAAGGAAGAGCTGGCGTGCCAGGATCATTCAACAAATGTGGGTCGAGCACCTCTGGTTTTTCCAGTGGTCATGTATTGATGTGAGTGTTGGACTATGATGACATCTGAGTGTGAAAAAATCGATTCTTTTGAACTTTGGTGTTGGAGAAAACTCTTAAGAGTCCCTTGAACTGCAAGGAGATCCAACCAGTCCATCGTAAATGCAATCAGTCCTGGGTGTTCGTGGAAGGACTGATACTGAAGCTGAAACTCCAATATTTTAGCCACCACATGCAAAGGGTTGAGTCATTGGAAAACACCCTGATGCTGGGAGGAATTGGGGTCTTGAGGAGAAGGGGCGACAGAGGATGAGATGGTTGGATGTCCTCATCTTCTCGATGGACCTGGGTTTTTTAGACTGCGGGAGTTAGTGATGTATAGGGAGGTCAGGTGTGGTGCGATTCATGGGGCCAGAAGTAGTCGGACACGACTGCGCAACTGAACAACAGAACTGATCACTGTGCTGAAATTCCCCGTGTTTTCATCCTAGATGCCTAGGTTTCCGAAGGGATATTAAATTGATTGATCATGTTTTTATTGGTCTGCCGCAATATCCCACTCTGTGTGCAGTGCCTTTCACAGGAAGGTGCCATTCATGTGGTCTACAATTTGAAGGGTGCTTTTCTGTGGAGAGTAATGTACAACATGTGGGCCATGTGTGGTATCCCAGGGGTGGGGCTCTAGCTGTGAAAACACGTGCCTCATGTGGAGCACAGGCACCCACTCTTCATGTCTCGGCTACATTGAAGAACATTTCATTCTAAGGTTTTATTCTAGCTATTTTATTCTAAGAGAGTATACATGGGACCTATGGATTCCTAGGGAGCCACTTTCACTCAATTCCTTCAAGAATTTATCCTTTAGTCAGTTGAGGCTAGGCTAAAACTGATAAAACCTTCTTTTGAGAACACAGTTCTCCTTTGTCACCTGGGCATTCACCCCTATATTGCAAAATTCTCTAACCTTTTTCTGCCTATCAACTTCTCATTGGCCATGCTTCTCCTTTAGAGCTCCTCAAATATTCTCCTGTCTCAAATTTCTCTCGTCTGAAGCCCAACATCGACTTTGCTCTCCGGGATTGATACCTGTTATTATTTTTCCCAATTTTATTGAAAGATTATAGGCAAATGAAATTTGTACGTTTAGTTTGGACAATCAGATTTTTTAAACTATGCCATATGATAGGATGAAATATTTAAGAACTGAGAAATGATTAGCAAAATCAAGTTAATTAATGTATCCATTGCCCCATGTAGTGACCTTGTGACTGAGCCTGTGTGTGTGTGTGTTTGTGTGTGTGTGTGTGTTTGTGTGTGTGTGTGTGTGTGTGTTGAGAACATTTGCGATCTACTCTCTTAGCAAATTTCAAGTGTATGATACAGTGTTATTGACTACAGACACCATGATTATATTAATATAGACAATCCTCCGGACTTACTCATCTTCTGAATGAAAGTTTGTACTCTTTGCTAACACCGTATTTCCCCCACTTTCCATCACCTGCCAATCATTATTCCATTCTCTCGTTCTATGAATTTGACAATTCTGCATGTAATGAAATCATAGACTTTTTCTTTCTCTGTCTCACTTTTTCCACTCTTTGGATAGCTCTCTCAGTTTCTTCTAGGTTTATGAGTTACCTTTCTTATGTTATTAATAACTGATTTCAAAAATTCCCTTTAAATATTTGTTACCAATTAGGGTTTAAACTTAGTCTCCCAGGAAGTTTTTGACGATTAATATTCTTTAAAAAGTATTTTAAAATTACATTTGAAGAATATGAGGACACAATGGAAACAATATTCACGAGGTATAGCCTAGGCTGTTATCCCCATGTATGGTGATACTTCTTAACACTTAATGCTGATAGGAAAGGGAAAGAGACAAGGAAGAAAGCTAGACAGACAGATGGATGGAATCAGGAAACACCAGACTACTCTAGTCCAACTTCCACATCTGAGCAATATGGGAATTTGGGAAATAGATTGTCAATGTTGCATCTCTGTGTAGAAAAATAGGGAAAGATCTTTATGCCCACTCATGTGTCATGTGATGTGCCTTAACAATGTCAGGGTTTTTCATGAGTAAAAGGTTTCTACAGGTTTGCTACTAATCTCACAACAGCCTCCAGGCTCACCATAGCCGAATACTTGGAGGAATTAAGTTTTTGACAATGAGGGTAGAAATAATTTGTTATTCTTTCCAGAAATGTTTGTGGGAGAACAACCTGTCACTCTTCTCACAGTGTCTTCGTTCCTTCTTTCTGTACTTTGACGGTTTTCTGAAGCTCATAATCTTAATTACCCCTCGTATGTACTATTGGGTTGGGCAAAACATATGCTCAGGTGTTTCTGTACCATCTGATGACACATCCTCCCTCAGCCCTCTGTCTCCATCCTCAGGCTCCTTAGCATTCCTTGGATAGGGCATCACAAAGCCAGAGCCCTGATGAAACTTTGGGTGTGGGGATGCGAAACTGGAAGGCTTAAGAAGGAAGAGCAGGGGTGCCAGGATCATTCAACGAATGTAGGTCGAGCACCTCTGCATTTTCCACTGGTCATGTATGGATGTGAGAGTTGGACTGTGATGACAGCTGACTGCAGAAAAATCGATGGTTTTGAACTTTGGTGTGGAGAGGACTATTAAGAGTCCCTTGAACTGCAAGAAGATCCAACCACTCCATCGCAAATGAAATCAGTCCTGGGTGTTCATTTGAAGGACTGATACTGAAGCTGAAACTCCAATATTTTAGCCACCACATTGAAAGGGTTGATTCATTGGAAAAAACCTGATGCTGGGAGGGATTGGGGTCAAGACGAGAAGGGGTGACAGATGATGAGATGGTTGGATGTCCTCACCTTCTTGATGGACCTGGGTTTGGTAGTCTGCGGGAGTTGGTGATGGACAGGGAGGCCAGATGTGGTGCGATTCATGGGGTCACGAGTAGTCGGACACGACTGAGCCACTGAACTGAACTGAACTCAACTGATCACTCTACTGAAACTCCCCGCGTTTTCATACTAGATGCCTACGTTTCCCACTGGATATTAAATAGATTGATCATATTTGGATTGGGCTGCCCCATTGAGCCACTCTGTGTGCAGTGCCTTTCACAGGAAGGTGCCATTCATGTGGTCTACAATTTGATGGGCCCTTTTCTGTGGAGAGTAATGTGCAACATGCAGGCTATGTGTGGTAGCCCGGGGGTGGGGCTCTAGCTGTGAGCACACGTGCCTCATTTGGAGCACAGGCCCCCACTCTTCGTGGTTTGGCTACATTGAAGAACATGTCATTCTAAGGATTTATTCTAGCTATTTTATTCTAAGAGAGTATACATGGCAACTATGGATTCAAAGGGAGGCACTACCACTCAAATCCTTCAAGAATTTATCCTTTAGTCAGTTGAGGCTAGGTTAAACTGGAAAAACCTTCTTTTGAGAACACAGTCCTCCTTTGTCACGTGGGCATTTACCCCTATATTGCAAAATTCTCTAACCTTTTTCTACCTATCAACTTCTCATTGGCCATACTTCTCCTTTAGAGCTCCTCAAATATTCTCCTGTCTCAAATTTCTCTCGTCTGAAGCCCAACATCGACTTTGCTCTCCGGGATTGAAACCTGTTATTATTTTTCCCAATTTTATTGAAAGATGATAGGCAAATGAAATTTGTATATTTAGTTTGGACAATCAGATTTTTTAAACTATGCCGTATGATAGGATGAAATATTTAAGAACTGAGGAATGATTAGCAAAATCAAGTTAATTAATGTATCCATTGACCCATGTAGTGACCTTGAGCCTGAGTGTGGGCGTGTGTGTTTGTGTGTGTGTTTGTATTTGTGTGTTTGTGTGTGTGTGTTGAGAACACTTGCGATCTACTCTCTTAGCAAATTTCAAGTGTATGATACAGTGTTAATGAGTACAGACACCATGATTATATTAATATAGACAATCCTCTGGACTTACTCATCTTCTGAATGAAAATTTGTACTCTTTGCTAACACCGTATTTCCCCCACTTTCCATCACCTGGCAATCATTATTCTATTCTCTCGTTCTATGAATTTGACAATTCTGCATGCAATGAAATCATAGACTTTTTCTTTCTGTGTCTCACTTTTTCCACTCTTTGGATAGCTCTCTCAGTTTCTTCTAGGTTTATGAGTTTCCTTTCTTATGTTATTAATAACTGATTTCAAAAATTCCCTTTAAATATTTATTACCAATTAGGGTTTAAACTTAGTCTCCCAGGAAGTTTTTGACAATTAATATTCTTTAAAAAGTATTTTAAAATTACATTTGAAGAATATGAGGACACAATGGAAACAATATTCACGAGGTATAGCCTAGGCTGTTATCCCCATGTATGGTGATACTTCTTAACACTTAACTTAATGCTGATAGGAAAGGGAAAGAGACAAGGAAGAAAGCTAGACAGACAGATGGATGGAATCAGGAAGCACCAGATTACTCTAGTCCAACTTCCACATCTGAGCAATATGGGAATTTGGGAAATAGATTGTCAATGTTGCATCTCTGTGTAGAAAAATAGGAGAAGATCTTTATGCCCACTCATGTGTCATGTGATGTGCCTTAATAATGTCAGGGTTTTTCATGAGTAAAAGGTTTGTACAGGTTTGCTACTAATCTCACAACAGCCTCCAGGCTCACCGTAGCCAAATACTTGGAGGAATTAAGTTTTTGACAATGAGGGTAGAAAAAATTTGTTATTCTTTCCAGAAATGTTTTTGGGAGAACAACCTGTCTCTCTTCTCACAGTGTCTCCATCCCTTCTTTCTGTACTTTGACTGATTTCTGAAGCTCATAATCTTAATTACCCCTCGTATGTACTATTGGGTTGGCCAAAACATATGCTCAGGTGTTTCTGTACCATCTGATGACACATCCTCCCTCAGTCCACTGTCTCCATCCTCAGGCTCCTTAGCCTTCCTTGGAGAGGGCATCACAACGCCAGAGCCCTGATGATACTTTGGGTGTGGAGATGAGAATCTGAAAGGCTTAAGAAAGAAGAGCTGGCGTGCCAGGATCATTCAACAAATGTGGGTCGAGCACCTCTGGTTTTTCCAGTGGTCATGTATTGATGTGAGTGTTGGACTATGATGACAGCTTAGTGCGAAAAAATCAATGCTTTTGAACTTTGGTGTTGGAGAAAACTCTTAAGAGTCACTTGAACTGCAAGGAGATCCAACCAGTCCATCGTAAATGCAATCAGTCCTGGGTGTTCGTGGAAGGACTGATCCTGAAGCTGAAACTCCAATATTTTAACCACCACATGCAAAGGGTTGAGTCATTGGAAAAGACCCTGATGCTGGGAGGGTTTGGGGTCAGGAGGAGAAGGGGCGACAGAGGTTGAGATGGTTGGATGTCCTCATCTTCTCGATGGACCTGGGTTTTTTAGACTGCGGGAGTTGGTGATGAATAGGGCGGCCAGGTGTGGTGCGATTCATGGGGTCAGAAGTAGTCGGACACGACTGTGCAACTGATCAACAGAACTGATCACTCTGGTGAAATTCCCCGTGTTTTCATCCTAGATGCCTAGGTTTCCCACTGGAAATTAAATTGATTGATCATATTTTTATTGGGCTGCCACAATATCCCACTTTTTGTGCAGTGCCTTTCACAGGAAATTGCCATTAATGTGGTCTACAATTTGAAGGGCGCTTTTCTGTGGAGAGTAATGTACAACATGTGGGCCATGTGTGGTATCCCAGGGGTGGGGCTCTAGCTGTGAGCACACGTGCCTCATTTGGAGCACAGGCATCCACTCTTCATGTGTCGGCTACATTGCAGAACATTTCATTCTAAGGTTTTATTCTAGCTATTTTATTCTAAGAGAGTATACATGGGACCTATGGATTCCTAGGGAGCCACTTTCACTCAATTCCTTCAAGAATTTATCCTTTAGTCAGTTGAGGCTAGGCTAAAACTGGAAAAACCTTCTTTTGAGAACACAGTCCTCCTTTGTCACCTGCGCATTTACCCCTATATTGCAAAATTCTCTAACCTTTTTCTACCTATCAACTTCTCATTGGCCATGCTTCTCCTTTAGAGCTCCTCAAATATTCTCCTGTCTCAAATTTCTCTCGTCTGAAGCCCAACATCGACTTTGCTCTCCGGGATTGATACCTGTTACTATTTTTCCCAATTTTATTGAAAGATGATAGGCAAATGAAATTTGTATATTTAGTTTGGACAATCAGATTTTTTAAACTATGCCATATGATAGGATGAAATATTTAAGAACTGAGAAATGATTAGAAAAATCAAGTTAATTAATGTATCCATTGCCCCATGTAGTGACCTTGTGACTGAGTCTGTGTGTGTGTGTGTTTGTGTGTGTGTGTGTGTTTGTGTGTGTGTGTGTTGAGAACACTTGCGATCTACTCACTTAGCAAATTTCAAGTGTATGAAACAGTGTTATTGACTACAGACACCATGATTATATTAATATAGACAATCCTCCGGACTTACTCATCTTCTGAATGAAAATTTGTCCTCTTTGCTAACACCGTATTTCCCCCACTTTCCATTACCTGGCTATCATTATTCCATTCTCTCTTTCTATGAATTTGACAATTCTGCATGTAATGAAATCATAGACTTTTTCTCTCTGTGTCTCACTTTTTCCACTCTTTGGATAGCTCTCTCAGTTTCTTCTAGGTTTATGAGTTTCCTTTCTTATGTTATTAATAACTGATTTCAAAAATTCCCTTTAAATATTTATTACCAATTAGGGTTTAAACTTAGTCTCCCAGGAAGTTTTTGACGATTAGTATTCTTTAAAAAGTATTTTAAAATTACATTTGAAGAATATGAGGACACAATGGAAACAATATTCACGAGGTATAGCCTAGGCTGTTATCCCCATGTATGGTGATACTTCTTAACACTTAACTTAATGCTGATAGGAAAGGGAAAGAGACAAGGAAGAAAGCTAGACAGACAGATGGATGGAATCAGGAAGCACCAGACTACTCTAGTCTAACTTCCACATCTGAGAAATATGGGAATTTGGGAAATAGATTGTCAATGTTGCATCTCTGTGTAGAAAAATAGGGAAAGATCTTTATGCCCACTCATGTGTCATGTGATGTGCCTTAATAATGTCAGTGTTTTTCATGAGTAAAAGGTTTCTACAGGTTTGCTACTAATCTCACAACAGCCTCCAGGCTCACCATAGCCGAATACTTGGAGGAATTCGGTTTTTGACAATGAGGGTAGAAATAATTTGTTATTATTTCCAGAAATGTTTGTGGGAGAACAACCTGTCTCTCTTCTCACAGTGTCTTCGTTCCTTCTTTCTGTACTTTGACGGTTTTCTGAAGCTCATAATCTTAATTACCCCTCGTATGTACTATTGGGTTGGCCAAATCATATGCTCAGGTGTTTCTGTACCATCTGATGACACATCCTCCCTCAGCCCTCTGTCTCCATCCTCAGGCTTCTTAGCATTCCTTGGAGAGGGCATCAAAAAGCCAGAGCCCTGATGAAACTTTGGGTGTGTGGATGCGAAACTGGAAGGCTTAAGAAGGAAGAGCAGGGGTGCCAGGATCATTCAACGAATGTAGATCGAGCATCTCTGCGTTTTCCAGTGGTCATGTATGGATGTGAGAGTTGGACTGTGATGACAGCTGAGTGCAGAAAAATCGATGGTTTTGAACTTTGGTGTGGAGAGGACTATTAAGAGTCCCTTGAACTGCAAGGAGCTCCAACCAGTCCATCGCAAATGAAATCAGTCCTGGGTGTTCATTTGAAGGACTGATACTGAAGCTGAAACTCCAGTATTTTAGCCACCACATTGAAAGGGTTGATTCATTGGAAAATACCCTGATGCTGGGAGGGATTTGGGTCAAGACGAGAAGGGGTGACAGATGATGAGATGGTTGGATGTCCTCACCTTCTTGATGGACCTGGGTTTGGTAGTCTGCGAGAGTTGGTGATGGACAGGGAGGCCAGATGTGGTGCGATTCATGGGGTCACGAGTAGTCGGACACGACTGAGCCACTGAACTGAACTGAACTCAACTGATCACTCTACTGAAACTCCCCGCGTTTTCATACTAGATGCCTACGTTTCCCACTGGATATTAAATAGATTGATCATATTTGGATTGGGCTGCCCCATTGAGCCACTCTGTGTGCAGTGCCTTTCACAGGAAGGTGCCATTCATGTGGTCTACAATTTGATGGGCCCTTTTCTGTGGAGAGTAATGTGCAACATGCAGGCTATGTGTGGTAGCCCGGGGGTGGGGCTCTAGCTGTGAGTACACGTGCCTCATTTGGAGCACAGGCACCCACTCTTCGTGGTTTGGCTACAGTGAAGAACATGTCATTCTAAGGATTTATTCTAGCTATTTTATTCTAAGAGAGTATACATGGCAACTATGGATTCAAAGGGAGGCACTTACACTCAAATCCTTCAAGAATTTATCCTTTAGTCAGTTGAGGCTAGGCTAAAACTGGAAAAACCTTCTTTTGAGAACACAGTCCTCCTTTGTCACCTGGGCATTTACCCCTATATTGCAAAATTCTCTAACCTTTTTCTACCTATCAACTTCTCATTGGCCATGCTTCTCCTTTAGAGCTCCTCAAATATTCTCCTGTCTCAAATTTCTCTCGTCTGAAACCCAACATCGACTTTGCTCTCCGGGATTGATACCTGTTATTATTTTTCCCAATTTTATTGAAAGATGATAGGCAAATGAAATTTGTACATTTAGTTTGGACAATCAGATTTTTTAAACTATGCCATATGATAGGATGAAATATTTAAGAACTGAGAAATGATTAGCAAAATCAAGTTAATTAATGTATCCATTGCCCCATTTAGTGACCTTCTGGCTGAGTATGTGTGTGTGTCTGTTTGTGTGTGTGTGTGTGTGTGTGTTGAGAACACTTGCGATCTACTCTCTTAGCAAATTTCAAGCGTATGATACAGTGTTATTGACTACAGACACCATGATTATATTAATATAGACAATCCTCCGGACTTACTCATCTTCTGAATGAAAATCTGTACTCTTTGCTAACACCGTATTTCCCCCACTTTCCATCACCTGGCAATCATTATTCCATTCTCTCGTTCTATGAATTTGACAATTCTGCATGTAATGAAATCATAGACTTTTTCTTTCTGCGTCTCACTTTTTCCACTCTTTGGATAGCTCTCTCAGTTTCTTCTAGGTTTATGAGTTTCCTTTCTTATGTTATTAATAACCGAGTTAAAAAATTCCCTTTGAACATTTGTTACCAATTAGTTAGGCTTTGAACTTAGTCTCCCAGGAAGCTTTTGATGATTAATATTCTTTAAAAAGTATTTTAAAACTATATTTGAAGAATATGAGGACACAATGGAAACAATATTCACGAGGTATAGCCTAGACTGTTATCCCCATGTATGGTGATACTACTTAACACTTAACTTCATGCCGATAGTAAAGGGAAAGAGAAAAAGCAGAGAGAGAGACAGACAGATGGATGAAATCAGGAAGCACCAGACTACTCAAGTCCAACTGCCACCTCTGAGCAATATGGGAATTTGTGAAATATATTGTCAATGTTGCATCTCTGTGTAGAAAAATAGGGGAAGATCTTTATGCCCACTCATGTGTCATGTGATGTGCCTTAATACTGTCAGGGTTTTTCATGAGGAAAAGGTTTGTACAGGTTTGCTACTAATCTCACAACAGCCTCCTGGCTCACCATAGCCGAATACTTGTAGAAATTAGGTTTTTGACAATGAGGGTAGAAATAATTTGTTATTCTTTCCAGACAAGTTTGCGAGAGAACAACCTGTCTATCTTCTCACAATGACTCCATTCCTTCTTTCTGTACTTTGATGATTTTCTGAAGCTCATAATCTTAATTACCCCTCGTGTGTACTATTGGGTTGGCCAAAACATATGTTCAGGTGTTTCTGTACCATATGATGACACATCCTCCCTCAGCCCTCTGGCTCCATCCTCAGGCTCCTTAGCCTTCCTTGGAGATGGAATCACAAAGACAGAGCCCTGATGAAACTTTGGGTGTGGGGATGAGAATCTGAAAGGCTTAAGAAGGAAGTGCTGGTGTGCCAGGATCATTCAACAAATGTGGGTCGAGCACCTCTGGTTTTTCCAGTGGTCATGTATGGATGTGAGTGTTGGACTGTGATGACTGCTGAGTGCGGAAAAATCGATGCTTTTGAACTTTAGTGTTGGAGAAAACTCTTAAGAGTCCCTTGAACTGCAAGGAGATCCAACCAGTCCATCGTAAATGCAATCAGTCCTGGGAGTTCTTTGGAAGGACTGATACTGAAGCTGAAACTCCAATATTTTAGTCACCACATGCAAAATGTTGATTCATTGGACAAGACCCTGATGATGGTAGGGACTGTGCTCAGGAGGAGAAGGGGACGACAGAGGATGAGATGGTTGGATGTCCTCACTGTTTCTATGGACCTGGGTTTGTTAGACTGCGGGAGTTGGTGATGGACAGGGAGGCCAGGTGTGGTGCGTTTCATGGGGTCACAAGGAGTCGGACATGACTGAGCAACTGAACTGAACTGACCTGAACCGATCACTGTGCTGAAATTCCCCGTGTTTTCATCCTAGATGCCTACATTTCCACTGGATAATAAATACATTGATCATAATTTTATTGTGCTGCCCCATTGTGCCACTCTTTGTTCAGTGCCTTTCACAGGAAGGTGCCATTCATGTGGTCTACAATTTGATGGGTGCTTTTCTGTGGAGAGTAATGTACAACATGCGGGCCATGTGTGGTAGCCCGGGGGTGGGGCTCTAGCTGTGAGCACACGTGCCTCATTTGGAGCACAGGCACCCACTCTTCCCGGTTGGGCTCCCTCGAAAAACTGTTTATTCTAAGGTTTTAATCTAGATATTTTATTCTAAGAGAATATACATGGGAATTGTGGGTTACTAGGAAGGCGCTTCCACTTAGGTCTTTCTAGAATTTATCCTTTTGCAAGTTGAGGCTTGGCTAAAACTGGAAAAACATTATTTTAGGAACACAGTCTTCTTTATCACCTGGGCATTTATCCCTATATTGCAAAATTCCCTAACCTTTTTCTACCTATCAACTTCTCATTGGCCATGCTTCTCCTTTAGAGCTTCTCAAATACTCTCCTGTCTCAAAAGACTCTACTCTGAAGGCCAGCATCGATTTTGCTGTCAGCAATTGAAACCTGTTATTATTTTTCCCAAATTTATTGAAAGATGATAGGCAAATGAAATTTGTATATTTATTTTGGACAATATGATTTTTTAAGCTATGCCATATGTTGGGATGAAACATATAAAAATTGAGAAATGATTAACAAAATCAAGTTAATTAACATATCCATAGACACATGTAGTTACCTTGTGACTGACTCTGTATGTGTGATTGTTTACGTGTGTGTGTGTGTGTGTTGAGAACAGTTAGGATCTAGTCTCTTGGCAAATTTCAAGTGTAAGATACAATGTTATTTACTACAGACACCATAATTGTATTAATATAGAAAACCCCCAGGACTTACTCATCTTATGAATGAAGATTTGTACTCTTTAACAAACACCTTTTTTCCCCCGCCTCCAGGACCTGGCAATCATTATTCCATTCTCTGGTTCTATGAATTTGACAATTCTACATGTGATGAAATCATTGAGTTTTTCCTTCTACGTCTCACTTATTCCACTCTTTGTGTAGCTCTCTCAGTTGCTTCTACGTTTATGAGTTTCATTTCTTCTGTTATTAATAACCAATTTGAAAAATATGCTTTAAACATTTGTTACCCATTAGATAGGGTTTAATCTTAGTCTCCCAGGAAGCTTTTGATGGTTAATATTCTTTAGAGAATATTTCAAAGTTATATTTGAAGAATATGAGGACACCATGGAAACAATATTCACGAGGTATAGCCTAGGCTATTATCCCCACGTATGGTGATACTTCTTAACACTTAACTTCATGCCAATAGGAAAGGGAAAGAGAAAAAGGAGAAAGCTAGACAGACAGATGGATGGAATCAGCAAGCACCAGACTACTTTCGTCCAACTGCCACATCTGAGCAATATGGGAGTTTGTGAAATAGATTGTCAATGTTGCATCTCTGTGTAGAAAAATAGGGCAAGATCTTTATGCCCACTCATGTGTCATGTGATGTGCCTTTATAATGTCAGGGTTTTTCATGAGTAAAAGGTTTGTACAGGTTTCCTACTAATCCCACAACAGCCTCCTGGCTCACCATAGCCGAATACTTGGAGGAATTAGGTTTTTTACAATGCGGGTAGAAATAATTTGTTATTCTTTCCAGACATGTTTGTGGGAGAACAAACTGTCTCTCTTCTCACAGTGTCTCCATTCCTTCTTTCTGTACTTTGACGGTTTTCTGAAGCTCATAATCTTAATTACCACTCGTATGTATTCTTGGGTTGGCCAAAACATATGTTCAGGTGTTTCTGTACCATCTGATGACACATCCTCCCTCACCCTCTGTCTCCCTACTCAATCTCCTTAGCTTTCCTTGGAGATGGCATCACAAAGCCAGAGCCCTGATGAAACTTTGGGTGTGGGGATGAGAATCTGAAAGGCTTAAGAAGGAAGAACTGGCGTGCCAGGATCATTCAACAAATGTGGGTCGAGCACCTCTGGTTTTTCCAGTGGTCATGTATGGATGTGAGTGTTGGAGGGTGATGACAGCTGAGTGCGGAAAAATCGATGCTTTTGAACTTTGGTGTTGGAGAAAACTCTTAAGAGTCCCTTGAACTGCAAGGAGATCCAACCAGTCCATCGTAAATGCAATCTGTTCTGGGTGTTCATTGGAAGGACTGATACTGAAACTGAAACTCCAATATTTTAGCCACGTACGCAATGGATTGATTCATTGGACAGGACCCTGATGCTTGGAGGGACTGGATGCAGGAGGAGAAGGGGACGACAGAGGATGAGATGGTTGGATTGCCTCACCGTCTCAATGGACCTGGGTTTGTTAGACTGCGGGAGTTGGTGATGGACAGGGAGGCCAGGTGTGGTGCGATTCATGGGGTCACAAAGAGTCGGACACGACTGAGCAACTGATCTGAACTGAACTCAACTGATCACTGTGCTGAAATTCTGCGTGTTTTCATCGTAGATGCCTATGTTTCCCACTGGATATTAAATAGATTGATCATGGTTGGATCGGGCTGCGCCATTGAGCCACTCAGAGTGCAGTGCCTTTCACAGGAAGGCGCCATTCATGTGTTCTGCAATTTGAAGGGCGCTTTTCTGCGGAGAGTAATGCACAACATGCGGGCCATGTGTGGTAGCCCGGGGGTGGGGCTCTAGCTGTGAGCACACGTGCCTCATTTGGAGCACAGGCACCCACTCTTCCTGGTTGGGCTACCTCGAAGAACAGTTTATTCTAAGGTTTTAATCTAGATATTTTATTCTAAGAGAATATACATGGGAACTGTGGGTTACTGGGAAGACGCTTCCACTTAGGTCCTTCAAGAATTTATCCTTTTGCAAGTTGAGGCTTGGCTAAAACTGGAAAAACATTCTTTTGGGAACATAGTCTTCTTTATTACCTGGGCATTTATCCCTATATTGCAAAATTCCCTAACCTTTTTCTACCTATCAACTCCTCAATGGCCATGCTTCTCCTTTAGAACTTCTCAAATACTCTCCTGTCTCAAAAGACTCTACTCTGAAGGCCAGCATCGATTTTGCTGTCAGCAATTTAAACCTGTTATTATTTTTCCCAAATTTATTGAAAGATGATAGGCAAATTAAATTTGTATATTTAGTTTGGACAATATGATTTATTAAGCTATGGCATATGATGGGATGAGACATATAAAAATTGAGAAATGATTAACAAAATCAAGTTAATTAACATATCCATAGCCACATGTAGTTACCTTGTGACTGAGTCTGTATGTGTGTGTGTTTGTGTGTGTGTGTGTGTGTGTGTGTTGAGAACACTTAGGATCTAGTCTCTTGGCAAATATCAAGTGTATGATACAATGTTATTGCCTACAGACACCATGATTGTATTAATATAGAAAATCCCCAGGCCTTACTCATCTTATAAATGAAGATTTGTACTCTTTAACAAACACCTTATTTCCCCCGCCTCCAGGACCTGGCAATCATTATTCCATTCTTTGGTTCTATGAATTTGACAGTTCTACATGTGATGAAATCATTGACTTTTTCCTTCTGTGTCTCACTTTTTCCACTCTTTGGGTAGCTCTCTCAGTTGCTTCTACGTTTATGAGTTTCATTTCTTCTGTTATTAATAACCGATTTGAAAAATACCCTTTAATCATTTGTTACCCATTAGTTAGGGTTTAATATTTGTCTACCAGGAAGCTTTTGATGGTTAATATTCTTTAGAGAATATTTCAAAGTTATATTTGAAGAATATGAGGAAACAATGAAAACAATATTCACGAGGTATACCCTAGGCTGTTATTCCCATGTATGGTGATACTTCTTAACACTTAACTTAATGCCGATAGGAAACGGAAATAGAAAAAGGAGAAAGCTAGACAGACAGATGGGTGCAATCTGCAAGCACCAGACTACTCTAGTCCAACTGCAACATCTGAGCAATATGGGAATTTGGGAAATAGATTGTCAACGTTGCATCTCTGTGTAGAAAAATAGGGGAAGATCTTTATGCCCACTCATGTGTCATGTGATATGCCTTAATAATGTCAGGGATTTTCATGAGTAAAATGTTTGTACAGGTTTGCTACTAATCTCGCAACAGCCTCCTGGCTCACCATAGCCGAATACTGGGAGGAATTAGGTTTTTGACAATGAAGGTAGAAATAATTTGTTATTCTTTTCAGACAAGTTTGCGGGAGAACAACCTGTCTATCTTCTCACAGTGTCTCCATTCCTTCTTTCTGTACTTTGACGGTTTTCTGAAGCTCATAATCTTAATTACCCCTCGTGTGTACTATTGGGTTGGCCAAAACATATGTTCAGGTGTTTCTCTACCATATGATGACACATCCTCCCTCAGCCCTCTGGCTCCATCCTCAGGATGGTTAGCCTTCCTTGGAGAGGGCATCACAAAGCCAGAGCCCTGATGAAACTTTGGGTGTGGGGATGAGAATCTGAAAGGCTTAAGAAGGAAGAGCTGGTGTGCCAGGATCATTCAACAAATGTGGGTCGAGCACCTCTGGTTTTTCCAGTGGTCATGTATGGATGTGAGTGTTGGATTGTGATGACACTGAGTGCGGAAAAATTGATGCTTTTGAACTTTGGTGTTGGAGAAAACTCTTAAGAGTCCCTTGAACTGCAAGGAGATCCAACCAGTTCATCGTAAATGCAATCAGTCCTGGGTGTTCGTTGGAAGTACTGATACTGAAGCTGAAACTCCAATATTTTAACCACCACATGCAAAGGGTTGATTCATTGACAAGACCCTGATGCTGGGAGGGACTGAGGGCAGGAGGAGAAGGGGACGACAGAGGATGAGATGGTTGGATGGCCTCACCGTCTCGATGGACCTGGGTTTGGTAAACTGCGGGAGTTGGTGATGGACAGGGAGGCCAGGTGTGGTGCGATTCATGGGGTCACAAAGAGTCGGACACGACTGAGCAACTGAACTGAACTGATCACAGTGCTGAAATTCCGCATGTTTTCATCCTAGATGCATACGTTTCCCACTGGATATTAAATTGCTTGATCATATTTGGATCTGGCTGCCCCATTGAGCCACTCAGAGTGCAGTGCCTTTCACAGGAAGGCGCCATTCATGTGGTCTACAATTTGATGGGCGCTTTTCCGTGGAGAGTAATGTACAACATGTGGGCCATGTGTGGTAGCCCGGGGGGTGGGGCTCTAGCTGTGAGCACACCTGCCTCATTTGGAGCACAGGCACCGACTCTTCCCGGTTGGGCTACCTCGAAGAACAGTTTATTCTAAGGTTTAATCTAGATATTTTATTCTAAGAGAATATACATGGGAGTTGTGGGTTACTAGGAAGGCGCTTCTACTTAGGTCCTTCAAGAATTTATCCTTTTGCAAGTTGAGGCTTGGCTAAAACTGGAAAAACATTCTTTTGGGAACACAGTCTTCTTTATCACTTGGGCATTTATCCCTGTATTGCAAAATTCCCTAACCTTTTTCTACCTATCAGCTTCTCATTGGCCATGCTTCTCCTTTAGAGCTTCTCAAATACTCTCCTGTCTCAAAAGTCTCTACTCTGAAGGCCAGCATCGGTTTTGCTCTCAGCAATTGAAGGCTGTTATTATTTTCCCCAAATTTATTGAAAGATTATAGGCAAATGAAATTTGTATATTTATTTTGGACAATATGATTTTTTAAGCTATGCCATATGATGGGATGAAACATATAATAATTGAGAAATGATTAACAAATTCAAGTTAATTAACATATCCATAGCCACATGTAGTTACCTTGTGACTGAGTCTGTATGTGTGTGTATTTGCGTGTGTGTGTGTGTGTGCTGAGATCACTTAGGATCTAGTCTCTTGGCAAATTTCAATTGTATGATACAATGTTATTGCCTAACGGCACCGTGATTGTATTAATATAGAAAATCCCCAGGCCTTACTCATCTTATAAATGAAGATCTGTACTCTTTAACAAACACCTTATTTCCCCTGCCTCCAGGACCTGACAATCATTATTCCATTCTCTGCTTCTATGAATTTGACAATTCTACATGTGATGAAATCATTGACTTTTTCCTTCTGTGTCTCACTTATTCCACTCTTTGGGTAGCTCTCTCCGTTGCTTCTACGTTTATGAGTTTCCTTTCTTCTGTTATTAATAACCGATTTGAAAAATACCTTTTAAACATTTGCTACCCATTAGTTAGGGTTTAATCTTAGTCTCCCAAGAAGCTTTTGATGGTTAATATTCTTTAGAGAATATTTCAAAGTTATATTTGAAGAATATGAGGACACAATGTAAGCAATTTTCTCGAGGTATATTCTAGGCTGTTATGCCCATGTATGGTGATGCTTTTTAACTCTTAACCTAATGCTGATAGGAAAGGGAAAGAGACAAAGGAGAGAGAGGGACAGACAGATGGATGGAGACAGCAAGCACCAGACTACTCTAGACCACCTGAGCCGTCTGTGCAATATGCAAATTTGGGAAATAGACTGTCCAAGTTGCATCTCTGTGTTGAAATAGGAGAAGATCTTTATGTTCACTCATGTGTCATGTGATGTGCCTTAATAATGTCAGGGTTTTTCATGAGTAATAGATTTGCACAGGTTTGCAACTAATCACACAACAGCCTCATGGCTCACCATAGCCGAATGCTTGGAGGAATTTAGGTTTTTGACGATGAGGGTAGAAATAGTTTGTAATTTTTTCCAGACTTGTGTGCGGGAGAAGAATCTGTTCTCTTCTCACGGTGTTCCCATTCCTTCTTTCTGTACGTTGAGGGTTCACTGCAGGTCGTAATTTTAATTACCCCTCGTATATACTATTGGGTTGGGCAAAAAATATACTCATGTGTTTCTGTACCATCTGATGACACATCCTCCCTCAGCCCTCTGTCTCCATCCTCAGGCTCCTTAGCATTCCTTGGAGAGGGCATCACAAAGCCAGAGCCCTGATGAAACTTTGGGTGTGGGGATGCGAAACTGGAAGGCTTAAGAAGGAAGAGCAGGGGTGCCAGGATCATTCAACGAATGTAGGTCGAGCACCTCTGGGTTTTCCAGTGGTCATGTATGGATGTGAGAGTTGGACTGTGATGACAGCTGAGTGCAGAAAAATCGATGGTTTTGAACTTTGGTGTTGGAGAGGACTATTAAGAGTCCCTTGAACTGCAAGGAGATCCAACCAGTCCATCGTAAATGAAATCAGTCCTGGGTGTTCATTTGAAGGGCTGATACTGAAGCTGAAACTCCAATATTTTAGCCACCACATTGAAAGGGTTGATTCATTGGAAAATACCCTGATGCTGGGAGGGATTGGGGTCAAGACGAGAAGGGGTGACAGATGATGAGATGGTTGGATGTGCTCACCTTCTTGATGGACCTGGGTTTGGTAGACTGCGGGAGTTGGTGATGGACAGGGAGGCCAGGTGTGGTGCGATTCATGGGGTCACGAGTAGTCGGACCCGACTGAGCCACTGAAGTGAACTGAACTCAACTGATCACTGTACTGAAACTCCCCGCGTTTTCATACTAGATGCCTACGTTTCCCACTGGATATTAAATAGATTGATCATATTTGGATTGGGCTGCCCCAATGTCCCACTCTGTGTGCAGTGCCTTTCACAGGAAGGTGCCATTCATGTGGTCTACAATTTGAAGGGCGCTTTTCTGTGGAGAGTAATGTACAACATGCCGGCCATGTGTGGTGGCCCATTGGTCGGGCTCTAGCTGTGAGCACACATGCCTCATTTGGAGCTCAGGCACCCACTCTTCGTGGTTCGGCTACATTGAAGAACTTTTCATTCTAAGGTTTTATTCTAACTATTTTATTCTACGAGAGTATACATGGGAACTATGGATTCCTAGGGAGGCATTTTCACTAATTCCTTCAAGAATTTATCCTTTAGCCAGTTGAGGCTAGGCTAAAACTGGAGAAACCTTCTTTTGAGAACACAGTCCTCCTTTGTCACCTGGGCATTTACCCCTATATTGCAAAATTCCCTAACCTTTTTCTACCTATCAACTTCTCATTGGCCATGCTTCTCCTTTAGAGCTCCTCAAATATTCTCCTGTCTCAAATTTCTCTCGTCTGAAGCCCAGCATCGACATTGCTCTCCGGGATTGAAACCTGTTATTATTTTTCCCAATTTTCTTGAAAGATGATAGGCAAATGAAATTTGTATATTTAATTTGGACAATAAGATTTTTTAAGCTATGCCGTATGATGGGCTGAAATATTTAAAAACTGAGAAATGTTTAGCAAAATCAAGTTAATTAATGTATCCATTGCCACATGTAGTGACCTTGTGCCTGAGTCTGTGTGTGTGTGTTTGTGTGTGTGTGTGTGTGTGTTTGTTAGTGTGTGTGTGTTGGTTGAGAACACTTAGGATCTACTCTCTTAGCAAATTTCAAGTGTATGATAGTGTTATTGACTACAGACACCATGATTTTATTAATATACACAATCCTCCCGACTTACTCATCTTCTGAATGAAAATTTGTACTCTTTGCTAACACCTTATTTCCCCACTCTCCAGCACCTGGCAATCATTATTCCATTCTCTGGTTCTATGAATTTGACAATTCTGCATGTAATGAAGTCATAGACTTTTTCTTTCTGTGTCTCACTTATTCCACTCTTTGGATAGCTCTCTCAGTTTCTTCTAGGTTTATGAGTTTCCTTTCTTATGTTATTAAGAACCGATTTAAAAAATTCCCTTTAACCATTTGTTTCCAATTAGTTAAGGTTTAAACTTAGTCTCCCAGGAAGCTTTTGATGATTAATACTCTTTAGAGAATATTTCAAAATTATATTTGAAGAATATGAGGACAAAATGGAAACAATATTCACGAGGTATACCCTAGGCTGTTATCCCCATGTATGGTGATACTTGTTAACACTTAGCTTAATGCCGATAGGAAAGGGAAAGAGACAAAGGAGAAAGCTAGACAGACAGATGGATGGAATCAGCAAGAACCAGACTACTCTCATCCAGCTGCCACATCTGAGCAATATGGAAATTTGGGAAATAGATTGTCAATGTTGCATCTCTGTGTAGAAAAATAGGGGAAGATCTTTATGCCCACTCATGTGTCATGTGATGTGCCTTAATAATGTCAGGGTTTTTCATGAGTAAAAGGTTTGTACAGGTTTCCTACTAATCTCACAACAGCCTCCTGGCTCACCATAGCCAAATACTTGGAGGAATTAAGTTTTGACAATGAGGGTAGAAATAATTTGTTATTCTTTCCAGACTTGCTTGCGGGAGAACAACCTGTCTCTCTTCTCACAGTGTCTCCGTTCCTTCTTTCTGTACTTTGACAGTTTTCTGAAGCTCATAATCTTAATTACCCCTCGTATGTACTCTTGGGTTGGCCAAAACATATGTTCAGGTGTTTCTGTACCATCTGATGGCACATTCTCCCTCAGCCCTCTGTCTCCATCCTCAGGCTCCTTAGCCTTCCTTGTAGAGGGCATCACAAAGCCAGAGCCCTGATGAAACTTTGGGTGTGGGGATGAGAATCTGAAAGGCTTAAGAAGGAAGAGCTGGCGTGCCAGGATCATTCAACAAATGTGGGTCGAGCACCTCTGGTTTTTCCATTGGTCATGTATGGATGTGAGTGTTGGACTGTGATGACAGCTGAGTGTGGAAAAATCGATGCTTTTGAACTTTGGTGTTGGAGAAAAGTCTTAAGAGTCCCTTGAACTGCAAGGAGATCCAACCAGTCCATCGTAAATCCAATCAGTCCTGGTTGTTCGTTGGAAGGACTGATACTGAAGCTGAAACTCCAATATTTTAGCCACCACATGCAAAGGGTTGATTCATTGGAAAAGACCCTGATGCTGGGAGGGACTGAGCGCAGGAGGAGAAGGGGACGACAGAGGATGAGATGGTTGGATGGCCTCACCGTCTCGATGGACCTGGGTTTGGTAGACTGCGGTAGTTGGTCATGAATAGGGAGGCCAGGTTTGGTGTGATTCTTGGGGTCACAAAGAGTCGGAGATGACTGAGCAACTGAACTTAACTGAACTGAACCGATCTCTGTGCTGAAAGCCCGGGGGTGGGGCTCTAGCTCCGAGCACACGTGCCTCATTTGGAGCACAGGCATCCACTCTTCCTGGTTGGGATACCTCGAGGAACAGTTTATTCTAAGGTTTTAATCTAGCTATTTTATTCTACGAGAATATACATGGGAACTGTGGGTTACTAGGAAGGCGCTTCCACTTAGGTCTTTCAAGAATTTATCCTTTTGCAAGTTGAGGTTTGACTAAAACTGGAAAAACATTCTTTTGGGAACACAGTCTTCTTTATCACCTTTGCATTTACCCCTATATTGCAAAATTCCCTAACCTTTTTCTACCTATCAACTTCTCATTGGCCATGCTTCTCCTTTAGAGGTTCTCAAATACTCTACTGTCTCAAAAGAATGTACTCTGAAGGCCAGCAACGATTTTGCTGTCAGCATTTGAAACCTGTTATTATTTTTCCCAAATTTATTGAAAGATGATAGTCAAATGAAATTTGTATTTTTAGTTTGGACAATATGATTTTTTAAGCTATGCCATATGATGGGATGAAACATATAAAAATTGAGAAATGATTAACAAAATCAAGTTAATTAACATATCCATAGCCACATGTAGTTACCTTGTGACTGTGTGTGTATGTGTGTGTGTTTGTGTGTGTGTGTGTGTGTGTGTGTGTTGGGAACACTTAGGATCTAGTCTCTTGGCAAATTTCAAGTGTATGATACAATGTTATTGCCTACAGACACCATGATTGTATTAATATAGAAAATCCCCAGGCCTTACTCATCTTATGAATGAAGATTTGTACTCTTTAACAAACACCTTATTTCCCCCACCTCCAGGTCCTGGCAATCATTATTCCATTCTCTGGTTCTATGAATTTGACAATTCTACATGTGATGAATTCATTGACTTTTTCCATCTGTGTCTCACTTTTTCCACTCTTTGAGTAGCTCTCTCAGTTGCTTCTACGTTTATGAGTTTCCTTTTTCTGTTATTAATAACCGATTTGAAAAATACCCTTTAAACATTTGTTACCCATTAGTTAGGGTTTAATATTTGTCTACCAGGAAGCTTTTGATGGTTAATATTCTTCAGATAATATTTCAAAGTTATATTTGAAGAATATGAGGACACAATGGAAACAATATTCACGAGGTATAGCCTAGGCTGTTATCCCCATGTGTGGTGATACTTGTTAACAGTTAACCTAATGCCGATAGGAAAGGGAAAGCCAAAAAGGAGGGAGAGGGACATACAGATGGATGGAGACAGCCAGCACCAGACTACTCTAGACCACCTGACCCGTCTGAGCACTATGCGAATTTGGAAATAGACTGTCAAATTTGCTTCTCTGTGTAGAAAATTAGGGAAGATCTTTATGTCCACTCATGTGTCATGTGATGTGCCTTAATAATGTCAGGGGTTTTCATGAGTAATAGGTTTGTACAGGTTTGCTACTAATCTCAAATCAGCCTCATGGCTCAACATAGCCGAATGCTTGGAGGAATTTAGGTTTTTGACGATGGTGGTAGAAATAATTTGTTATTCTTTCCAGACTTGTTTGCAGGAGAACAATCTGTTCTCTTCTCACAGTGTCTCCATTCCTTCTTTCTGTACTTTGGCGGTTTTCTGAAGCTCATAATCTTAATTACCCCTCGTATGTACTATTGGGTTTGCCTAAAAATATGATCAGGTGTTTCTCTACCATCTGATGACACGTCCTCCCTCAGCCTTGTCTCTTCATCCTCAGGCTTCTTAGCCTTCCTTGGAGAGGGCATCACAAAGCCAGAGCCCTGATGGAACTTTGGGTGTGGGGATGCGAAACTGTAAGGTTAAGACAGCAGAGCTGATGTGCCAGGATCATTCAACGAATGTGGGTCGAGCACTTCTGGTTTTTCCAGTGGTCATGTATGGATGTGAGTGTTGGACTGTGATGACAGTTGAGTGCGCAAAAATCGATGCTTTTGAACTTTAGTGTTGGCGGAAACTCTTAAGAGTCCCTTCAACTGCAAGGAGATCCAACCAGCCCATTGTAAATGCAATCAGTCCTAGGTGTTCATTGGAAGGACTGATGCTGAAGCTGAAGTTCCAATATTTTAACCACTACATGCAAAGTGTTGATTCATTGGAAAAGACCGTGATACTGGTAGCTATTGTGGGCCGGAGGAGAAGGAGACACAGAGGATGAGATGGTTGTATGGCTTCACTGACTCAATGACCATGGGCTTGAGTAGACTGCGGGAGTTTGTGATGGACAGGCAGGCCAGTTGTGCTGTGATTCATGGGATCACATAGAGTTGAACACAACTGAACCACTGAGCTGAACTGATCACTGTGCTGAAATTCCCCGTGTTTTCATACTAGATGCCTACGTTTGCCACTTGATATTAAATAGATTGATCATATTTGGATTGTGCTGCCCCATTGAGCCACTCAGTTTCCAGTGCCTTTCACAGGAAGGAGACATTTACATGGTCTACAATTTGAAGGGTGCTTTTCTTTGGAGAGTGATGTACAACATGCAGGCCATATGTGGTAGCCCGGGGGTGGGATTCTAGCTGTGAGCACATGTGCCTCATTTGGAGCACAGGCCCCCACTCTTCCTGGTTGGTCTACATCGAAGTACATTTCATTCTAAGATTTTATTCTAACTATTTTATTCTAAGAGAGTATACATGCGAACTATGGATTCCTAGGGAGGCACCTTCACTTAGTTCCTTCAAGAATTTATCCATTAGCCAATTGAGGCTAGGCTGATACTGGAAAAACCTTCTTTTGAGGACACAGTCCTCCTTTGTCACCTGGGCATTTACCCCTATATTGGAAAACTCTCTAACCTTTGGTACCTATCAACTTCTCCTTGGCCATATTTCTTTTTTAGAGCTCCTCAAATACTCTACTGTCTAAAATTTCTCTACTGCTGAATTGCAACATTGATTTTGCTCTCAGAGACTGAAACCCATTATTATTTTGTCCCAATTTTATTGAAGGTTGATTGACAAATGAAATTTTTGTATATATAGGTTGCACAACATGATTTTTAAACTATTCCTTATTCTGTTTGAAATATATGTATAAGTTGTGAATTGACTACCAGAATCAAGTTAATTTAGGTATCCATTGCCTCTTATACTTACATTGTGTCTGAGTGTGCGTCCTTGTGTGTATGTGTGTATGTTGAGCACACTTAGGATCTACTCTCTTAGCAAATTTGTAGTATATGATACTGTGTTATGACTATAGCCACCATGATTGTATTACTATAGAAGATTCCCAGGACTTACTCATCTTATGATTGAATCTTTGTACTCTTTGACACTAACATCTTATTTCCCCTAACCTCCGTCACCTGGAAATCATCCTTCTAATTTCTTGTTCTATGAATTTGACAGTTTTCAATATAATGCAATCATAGAGGAGTTTTCTTTCTGTGTCTCACTTATTCCACTCTTTGGATAGCTCTCTCAGTTGCTTTTGAGTTTCCTTTCTTATGTTCTCATTAACTGAAGTAAAAAATACCCTTTAAACATTTGTTACCAGTTATTCAATGTTTAAGCTTAGTCTCCAAGGAAGCTTTTGATTTTTTAATATTTTTTTAAAAATATTTTAAAGTTATATTTGAAAAATATGAGGACACAATAGAACCAGTATTCAGGATGTATTGCCTCGTCTATTATCCCCATGTATGGTGATACTTCTTAACTCTTAATCTAATGCCGATAGGAAAGAGTAAGAGAAAAAGGAGAGAGACAGGCAGATAGACGGAGGGAGACAGTAAGTACCAGACTATTGTAGACCATCTGCCACACTGACAAATATGTGAATTTGGGAAATTGACTGTAAATATTACATCCCTGTATTGATAAATAGGGGAAGATCTTCATGCCCACTCCTGTGTGATGTGAGGTCCCTCTAATCATGTCCGCGTTTTTCCTGAGTAATAGGTTTGTACAGGTTTGCTACTAATCTCCAAACAGCGTCATGCCACACCATACCCCAGTACTTGATGGAATTTAGGTTTTTGACCATGATTGTAGAAATAGTTTGTTATTCTTTCCAGACATGTTTGCTGTTGGACAACCTGTCTCTCTTCCTCACAGTGTCTACATTCCTTCTTTCTATACTTTGAGGGTTTTCTGAAGCACTTAATCGTAATTATCCCTAGTATGTGCTATTGAGTTGGGCAAAAAATGTCTTCAGGTTTTTCTGTACCATCTAATGACACATCCTCCATCAGCCCTCTGTCTGCATCTTCAGGTTCCTTAGTGTCCCTTGGAGAGGGCATCACAAAGCCAGAGCCCTGATGAAACTTTTGTTTGACTTGACAAATTGAAAGGTTTAACAAGGAAGAACTTGGGTGCGAGGATCATTCAATGAATGTGGGTCGAGCACCTCTGGTTCTTCCAGTGGTCATGTATGTATGTGAGATTTGGACTGCGAAGAAAGCTGAGTGTGGCAAAATTGATGCTTTTGAACTGTGGTGTTGGAGGACTGTTGAGAGTCCCTTGAACTGCAAGGAGATCCAACCAGTCCATCGTAAAGGAGATCAGTCCTAGGTGTTCATTGGAAGGACTGATGCTGAAGCTGAAACTCCAATAATTTGGCCACCTCATGCGAAGTGTTGACTCATTGGAAAATTCCCTGATGCTGGGAGGGATTGGGGGCAGGAAGAGAAGGGGACGACAGAGGATGAGATGGTTGGATGACCTCACCGACTCAATGGACATTGGTTTGAGTAGACTGTGGGAGTTGGTGATGGACAGGGAGGCCTGGCGTGCTGCAATTCATGGGGACACAAAGAGTCGGAAAAGACTGAGCGACTGAACTGAACTGAACTGAACTGATCAATGTGCTCAAATTCCGCATGTTTTCATACTAGATTCCTATGTTTCCCACTGGATATTAAATAGATTGATCATATTTGGATTGGGCTGCCCCATTGAGCCATTCAGTGTGCAGTGCCTTTCACAGGAAAGTGTCATTCATGTGGTCTACAATTTGAATGGGAGTTTTTTGTGAATGCTAATGTACAACATGTAGGCCATGGGTGGTAGCCCGGGGGTGGAACTCTAGATTTGAGCTCACGCGTTTCTTTTCGAGCACAGGTACCCACTCTTCCGGGTTTGGTACTTTGAAGTACTTATTATTCTGAGATTTTATTCTAACTATTTTATTCTAAGAGAATATACATGGGGACTATGGGTTTCTAGGACAGCACTTCCACTTAGGTCCTTCAAGAATTTACCCTTTTTCCAGTTCAGGCTTGACTAAGACTGGGAAAACATTCTTATAAGAACACATTCCTCCTTTGTCAGCTGGGCATTTACCCCTATATTGCAGAATTCCGTGACCTTTTTGTACCTATCAACTTCTCATTGGCCATGCTTCTCTTTTAGAGCTCCTCAAATACTCTCCTGTCTCAAATTTCTCTAGTGCTGAAGCCCAACATCGATTTTGCTCTCAAAAACTGAAACCTGTTATTATTTTTTCCCAATTTTATTGAAGGATGATTGCAAATGAAATTTTTATATCTTTAGGATGGACAATATGAGTTTTTTAAGCTATGCCATATGATGGGTTGAAATATATATCCCTTGTGAAATAGCTACCAATATCAAGTTAATTAATGTATCTATGGCCACATGTACTTACCTTGTGTCTGATTTTGTGTGTTTTTGTGATTGTGTGTGTGTGTGTTTTTGTTGAGAACACTTAAGATCTATTCCCTTGGCAAATTTCAAGTATATGATACAATGTTATTGACTACAGCCACCATGATTGTATTAATATAGGAGATCCCCAGGACTTACTCATCTTATGACTGAAACTTTGTAGTCTTTGGCACTAATGTCTTATTTCCCCCATGCTACAGCACCTGGCAATCATCATTCCATTCTCTGGTTTTATGAATTTGACAATTCTACACGTAATGAAGTCATAGAGTATTTTTCTTTCTCTGTCTCACTTATTCTACTCTTTGGACAGCTCTCTCAGATGCTTCTAAGTTTATTCATTTCCTTTCTTATGTTCTTATTAGTTGATTTTAAAAATACCATATAAACATTTGTTACCAGTTTGTTATTGGTTAAGCTTAGTCTCCCAGGAAGCATTTGATATTTTACTACTCTATAAAGAAATATTTTAAAATTATATTTGAATAATATGTGGACACAATGGAACCAATATTCAGGAGGTATTGCCTAGTCTATTATTCTCATATATGGTGGTACTTCTTAACTCTTAACCTAATGCTGACAGAAAAGAGAAAGAGAAAAATGAAAGAGACAGACAGACAGATGGATGGGGACAACAAGCACCAGACTATTGTAGACCATCTGCCACATATGAGCAATATGTGAATTTGGAAAGTGGAATGCCAGAGTTGCATCCATGTGTTGAAAAATAGGGGAAGACCTTTATGCCCATTCATGTGTGATGTGATGTCCCTATAATCATGTCAGGATTTTTCATGAGTAATAAGTTTGAAGAGGTTTGCTACTAATATCAAAACAGCCTCATGCCACACCATTCCCCAGTACTTGGAGGAATTTTTGTTTCTTGACGATGAGGGTAGAAATAATTTGTTATTCTTTCCAGACATGTTTGCTGAAGGACAACCTCTCTGTCTTCCTCACAATGCCTACATTCCTTCTTTCTGTACTTTGAAGGTTTTCTGAAACACTTAATCTTAATTACCCCTTGTATATACTATTGGATTGGGCAAAAAATGTCTTCAGGTTTTTCTGTACCATCTTATGACACATCCTGCCTCAACCCTCTGTCTGCATCCTCAGGTTCCTTAGTGCTCCTTGGAGATGGCATCACAAAGCCAGAGCCCTGATGAAACTCTGGGTGTGGGGATGAGAAATTGAAATGCTTATCAAGGAAAAGGTGGGGTGCCAGGATCATTTAACAAATGTGGATCGAGCACCTATGGTTTTTCAGTTGTCATATATGGATGAGAGGGTTGGAATGTGAAGAAAACTTAGCCCTGAATAATTGATGCTTTTGAACTGTTGTGTTGGATAAAACTCTCGAGAATCCCTTGGACTACAAGGATATCCAAGCAGTCCATCATAACGGAGATCAGTCCTGGTTGTTCATTGGAAGAACTGATGCTGAAGCTGAAACTCCAATACTTTGGCCACCTCATGCGAAGAGTTGACTTATTGGAAAATACCCTGATGATGGGAGGGATTGGGGGCAGGCAAAGGGGACGACAGAGGTTGAGATGGTTGGATTGCATCACCGACTTGATGAACATGAGTTTGTGTAGACTCCAGGAGTTGGTGATGGACAGGGAGGCCTGGTGTTATGCGATTCTCAGGGTCTCAAGGAGTCAGATATGACCGAGCGTCTGAACTGAACTGAACTGAATTGATCACTGTGCTGAAATTCCCCATGTCTTCATACTAGATACCTACTTTTTCCACTGGATATTAAAGAGATTGGTCATATTTGAATTGGGCTGCCCCATTGAGCCATTCAGTGTGCAGTGCCTTTCACAAGGAGGTGTCATTCATGTGGTCTAGAAAATGAATGGCCCTTTTTTTGTGATGTAATGTACAACATGCATGCCATGGGTGGTAGCCTGCGGGTGGGGATCTAGCTGTGAGCACATGTGCCTCTTTTGGAGTGCAGGCATCCACTCTTCCGGGTTGTGCTACCTCAAAGAACTTTTTATTCTGATATTTTATTCTAACTATTTTATTCTGAGAGAATATACATGGGAACTATGGGCTCCTTGGAAGGTACTTCCACTTAGGTTCTTCAAGAGTTTATCCTTTTGCAAGTTGAGGCTTGACTAAAAGTGGGAAAACATTCTTTTGAGAACACAGTCCTCCTTTGTCACCTGGGAATTTACACCTCTATTGCAAAATTCCCTAACCTTTTTCTACCTATCAACTTCTTATTGTCCATGCTTCTCTCTTAGAGCTCCTCAAATATTCTCCTATCTCAAATTCCTCTACTACTGAAGCCCAACATCGCTTTTGCTCTCAGAGCCTGAAACCTGTTATTATTTTTTCCCATTTTTCTTGAAGGATGATTGACAAATGAAATTTGTATATATTTAGGTTGGACAATATGATCTTTTAAATTATGTCATATGATGGTTTGAAATATATATAAACTGTGAAATGACTACCAGAATCAAGTTAATTAACATGTCCATTGCCTCATGTAGTTACCTTGTGACTGAGTGTATGTGTATTTGTGTGTGTTTGTGTGTGTGTGTGTGTTGAGAACACTTAGGATCTACTCTCTTGGCAAATTTCAGGTATATGATATAGTGTTATTGACTACAGCCACCATGATTGTATTAATATAGGAGAATCCCTGGACTTACTCATCTTATGACTGAAACTTTGTAGTCTGTTTTTTCCCCCATTTATTTTTATCTGTTGGAGGCTAATTACTTTACAATATTATAGTCGGTTTTTCCATACATTGTCATGAATCAGCCATGGATTTACATGTGTTCCCCATCCTGAACTCCTCTCCCACCTCCCTTCCCATCCCATCTCTCTGGGTCTTCCCAGTGCACCAGCCCTGAGCACTTGTCTCATGCATCCAAGCTGGACTGGTGATCTGTTTCACACGTGATAATATACATGTTTCAATGACATTCTCTCAGATCTTCCTTGTGTTAGTATACTGTATTGTTCTTTGTCTTTCTGACTTACTTCAGTCTGTATAATGGGCTCCAGTTTCATCCATCTCACTAGAAATGATTCAAATGAATTCTTTTTAACAACTGAGTATTATTCCATGGTGTATATGTACCACAGCTTCCTTATCCATTCGTCTGCTCATGGGAATCTAGGTTACTTCCATGTCCTGGCTATTATAAACAGTGCTGTGATGAACATTGGGGTGCACATGTCTCTTTCAGATCTGGTTCCTCAGTGTGTATGCCCAGGAGTGGGATTGCTGAGTCATATAGCAGTTCTATTTCCAGTTTTTTAAGGAATATCCACACTGTTCTCCATAGTGGCTGTACTAGTCTGCATTCCCACCAAAAGTGTAAGAGAGTTTCCTTTTCTCCACACCCTCTCCAGCATTGATTGCTTGTAGACTTTTGGATAGTAGCCATTCTGACTGGTGTGTAATGGTACCTCATTGAGGTTTTGATTTGTATTTCTCTGATAATGAGTGATGTTGAGCGTCTTTTCATGTGTTTGCCATCTGTATGTCTTCTTTGGAGAAATTTCTGTTTAGATCTTTGGCAGTTTTTGATTGGATCATTTATTTTTCTGTAATTGAGCTGTAGGAGTTGCTTGTATTTTTTTGAAAGTAATCCTTTGTCTGTTTCTTTATTTGCTATTGTTTTCTCCCATTCTGAAGGCTGTCTTTTTACCTTGTTTATAGTTTCCTTTGTTGTGCAAAAGCTTTTAATTTCAGTTAGGTCCCATTTGTTTATTTTTGCTTTTATTTCCGATATTCTGGGAGGTGCGTCATAGAGGATCTTGCTGTGATTTATGTCGGGAAGTGTTTTGCCTATGTTCTCCTCTAGGAGTTTTATAATTTCTGGTCTTGCATTTAGATCTTTAAGCTATTTTGAGTTTATATTTATGTATGGTGTTAAAGGTGTTCTAGTTTCATTCTTTTACAAGTGGTTGACCATTTTTCACAGCACCACTTGTTAAAGATGTTCTCTTTTTTCCATTGTATATTCTTGCCTCCTTTGTTGAAGATAAGGTGTTCATAGGTACGTGGATTTATTTCTAGGCTTTCTATTTTGTTCCATTGATCTATATTTCTGTCTTTGTGCCAGTACCATACTGTCTTGATGACTGTGGCTTTGTAGTAGAGCCTGAATTCAGGCAGTTTGATTAATCCAGTTCCATTCTTCGTTCTCAAGATTGCTTTGGCTCTTTGAGGTTTTTTGTTTTTTTGTTTGTTGTTTTGTATTTCCATACAAATTGTGAAATTATTTGTTCTAGTTCTGTGAAAAATTCTGTTGGTAGGTTGATAGGGATTGCGTTTAATCTTTAGATTGCTTTGGGTAGTATACTCATTTTCATTATTATTGATTCTTCCAATCCATGAACACGGTAGGTTTCTCCAACTGTTTGTGTCCTCTTTGATTTCTTTCATCAGTGTTTTATAGTTTTCCATGTATAGGTCTTTTGTTTCTTTAGTTGGATATACTCCTAAGTATTTTATTCTTTTTGTTGCAATGGTGATTGGTATTGTTTTCTAAATTTCTCTTTCTGTTTACTCCTTGTTAGTGTATAGGAATGCAAGGAATTTCTGTGTGTTAATTTTATATCCTTCAACTTTACTATATTCATTGATTAGCTCAAGTAATTTTCTAGTAGAGTCTTTAAGGTTTTCTATGTAGAGGATCATGTTATCTGCAAACAGCGAGAGTTTCACTTCTTCTTTTCCTATCTGGATTCCTTTTAATTCTTTTTTGGCTCTGATTGCTGTGGCCAATCCTCCCAAAACTATGTTGAATAGTGGTGGTGAGAGTGGGCACCCTTGTCTTGTTCCTGATTTTAGGGGAAATGTTTTCAATTTTTCACCATTGAGGATAATGTTTGCTCTGGGTTTGTCATATATAGCTTTTATTATGTTGAGGTATGTTCCTCCTATTCCTGCTTTCTGGAGAGTTTTTATCATAAATGGATGTTGAATTTTGTCAAAGGCTTTCTCTGCATCTATTGAGATAATCATATAGTTTTTCTCTTTTAATTTGTTAATGTGGTGGATTACATTGATTGATTTGGGATATTAAAGAATCCTTGCATTCCTGGGATAAAGCCCACTTGGTCATGATATGTGATCTTTTTAATATGTTGTTGGATTCTGTTTGCTAGAATTTTGTTAAGGATTTTTGCACGTATGTTCTTCAGTGATATTGGCTTGTAGTTTTTTTTTTTTTTTTTTTTTTGGGCATCTTTGTCTGGTTTTGGAATTAGGGTGATGGTGGTCTCATAGAATGAGTTTGGAAGATTACCTTGTTCTGCAGTTTTCTGGAAGAGTTTGAGTAAGATAGGTGTTAGCTCTCCTCTAAATTTTGGTAGAATTCAGCTGTGAAGCCATCTGGTCCTGTGCTTTTGTTTGCTGCAAGATTTCTGATTACAGTTTCGATTTCCATGCTTGAGATGGGTCTGTTAAGATCTTCTATTTCTTCTTGGTTCAGTTGTGGAAAGTTATGCTTTTCTAAGAATTTGTCCATTTCTTCCAAGTTTCCCATATTTTTGGCATAGAGCTGGTCGTAGTAGTCTCTTATGATCCTTTGTATTTCAGTGTTGTCTGTTGTGATCTCTCCATTTTCATTTCTAATTTTTGTGAATTGGTTCTTCTCCCTTTGTGTCCTAATGAGTCTGGCTAATGGTTTGCCAATTTTGTTTATCTTTTCAAAAAACCAACTTTTAGCTTTGTTGATTTTTGTTGTGGTCTATTTTGTTTCTTTTGCATTTATTTCTGCCCTAATTTTAAAGATTTCTTTCCTTCTACTAACCCTGGGGTTCTTGATTTCTTCCTTCTCTAGTTGTTTTTGGTGTAGAATTAGGTTATTTATTTGACTTTTTTCTTGTTTCTTGAAGTAAGCCTGTAATGCTATGAAACTTGCCTTTAGCACTGCTTTTACAGTGTCCCATAGGTTTTCGGTTGTTTTGTCTTCATTTTCATTCAATTCTATGTACATTTTGATTTCTTTTTTGATTTCTTCTATGATTTGTTGTTTATTCAGAAGTGTTTTATTTAGCCTCCATATGTTTGGATTTCTAAAATTTTTTCCTGTAATTGAAATCTAGTCTTACTGCATTGTGGTCAGAAAAAATGACTGGATTGATTTCAATTTTTTTGAAGTTACCAAGGCTAGATTTATGGCCCAGGATGTGATCTATTCTGGAGAATGTTCGTCTGCACTTGAGAAAAAGGTGAAATTGATTGTTTTGGGGTGAAATGTCCTATAGATATCAATAAGGTCTAGCTGGTCCATTGTGTCATTTAAAGTTTGTGTTTCCTTGTCAATTTTCTGTTTAGTTGACTTATTCATAGGTGTGAGTGGGGTATTAAAGTCTCCCACTATTATTGTGTTATTGTTAATTTCCCCTTTCATACTCGTTAGCATTTGCCTTACATATTGCAGTGCTCCTATGTTGGGTGCATATATATTTATAATTGTTATATCTTCTTTTTAGATTGATCCTTTGATCATTATGTAGTGTCCTTCTTTGTCTCTTTTCACAGCCTTTGTTTTAAAGTCTATTTTATCTGATATGAGTATTGCGGCTCCTGCTTTCTTTTGGTCTCTGCTTTAGTGAAATATTTTTTTCCATCCCTTCACTTTCAGTCTGCATGTGTCCCTTGTTTTGAGATGGGTTTCTTGTAGACAGCATATATAGGGGTCTTGGTTTTGTATCCATTCAGCCAGTCTTTGTCTTTTGGTTGGGGCATTCAACCCATTTACATTTAAGTTAATTATTGATAGGTATGGTCCTGTTGCCATTTGCTTTGTTGTTTTGGGTTTGGGTTCATACAATCTTTCTGTGTTTCCTGTCTAGAGAAGATCCTTTAGCATTTGTTGAAGAGCTGATTTGGTGGTGCTGAATTCTCTCAACTTTTGCTTGTCTGTAAAGCTTTTGATTCCTACTTCATATCTGAATGAGATCCTTGCTGGGTACAGTAATCTGGTTTGTAGGTTATTCTCTTTCATTACTTTAAGTATGTCCTGCCATTCCCTTCTGGCCTGGAGAGTTTCTATTGAAAGATCAGCTGTTATCCTTATGGGAATTCCTTTATGTGTTATTTGTTGTTTCTCCCTTGCTGCTTTTAATATTTGTTTTTGCGTTTGATCTTTGTTAATTTGATTAATATGTGTCTTGGTGTGTTTTGTCTTGGGTTTATCCTCTTTGAGCCTCTCTGCGTTTTTTGGACCTGTGTGACTATTTCCTTCTCCATTTTAGGGAAGTTTTCAACTATTATCTCCTTGGGTATTTTCTCATGGCCTTTCTTTTTGTCTTCTTCTTCTGGGACTCCTATGATTTGAATGTTGGGGTGTTTCACATTGTCCCAGAGGTCCCTGAGGTTGTCCTCATTTATTTTGATTCTTTTTTCTTTTGTCCTCTCTGCTTCATTTATTTTTACCATTTTATCTTCTACCTCACTTATCCTATCTTCTGCCTTCTTTATTCTACTGTTGGTTCCCTCCAGAGTGTTTTTTTTATTTCATTTATTGCATTATTCATTTTTAATTGACTCTTTTTTATTTCTTCTAGGTCCTTGTTAAACATTTCTTGCATCTTCTCAATCCTTGTCTCCAGGCTATTTATCTGTAACTCCATTTTTTTTTCAAGATTTTGGATCATTTTTATTATCATTATTCTAAATTCTTTTTCAGGTAGATTCCCTATCTCCTCCTCTTTTGTTTGGCTTGGTGGGTATTTTTCATGTTCCTTTACCTGATGAGTATTTCTCTGCTTTTTCATCTTGTTTAGATTGCTGTGTTTGGAGTGGCCTTTATGTATTCTGGTGGTCTGTGGTTCCTTTTTATTGTGGAGATTTCTCCCAGTGGATGGGGTTGGACGGTTGGCTTGTCAAGGTTTCCTGGTTAGCGAAGCTTGCATTGGTGTTCTGGTGCATGGAACTGTATTTCTTCTCTGTGGGGTGCAATGGAGTGTCCAGTGGTGAGTTTTGAGATAATCTATGTGTTTGGTGTGACTTTGGGCCACCTGTATGTTGACGCTCTGGACTATGTTCCTGTGTTGCTGGAGAATTTGGATGGTATATCTTGCTCTGGAACTTATTGGCTCTTGGGTGGTGGTTGGTTTCAGTGTAGGTATGGATGTTTTTGGATGATCTCTTAGTACTTAATGTTCCCTGTAGTCCGGAGTTCTCTGGTGTTCTCAGGTTTTGGGCTTAAGTCTCCTGCCTCTGTATTTCAATCTTATTCTTCCAGTATCCTCAAGACTTCTCCAACTATACAGCACTGATAATAAAACTTCTAGGTTAATGGTGAAAAGATTCTCCACAGTGAGGGTCATCTAGAGAGGTTCACAGAGTTACATGAAGAAGAGGAGAGGGACGCAGGAGATAGAGATGAGCAGGAGGAGAAAAAGGAGATCTCAAGAAGAGAGAGATAGATCTACACAGTACTCTGTTCCCTAAGCGTTCTCCGTAGCTCAGAACACCCACAGAGATTCACAGAATTGGATTGAGAATAGAAGGGGGAGGAAGGAAGTAGAGGTGATCTGGGGGAAAAAAGGAGAGTCAAAAGTGGGAGAGAGTAATCATCACACTCCTGAGTAAAAATGGGTACTGAATATTGGATTCTTAAATGTCCAAAATTGATATCAAATACTTAAAAACAAAGATTAAAAATCTAGAGTAGAGGTTAGACTTAAAAATACAATATTAAAAACAAAAACAAAAACACAAAAAATTTAAGAAATATATATGAAGTTTTCTTTAAAAATAGGGTCTTTTTTTGGCAAGGTTATAGTGAAATGAAAATGAAGATTAAGGGGTAATAGAGGAGTAATAGAGAACTTTAAAAGAAAATAAAAGAAAAAAATTAAAAAAAATTAATTAAAAAGAAAACTAGTAAAAATATATGAAAATGAAATGAAAATTAAGGAGTAATAGAGGGGTAATAGAGGACTTTAAAAGAAAATAAAAGAAAAAAAATTTTTTTAATTAATTAAAAAAGCAAAAATGTATGAAATTGAAAGTGAAAATTAAATAGTAATAGGTGAGTAACAGAGGACTTTAAAAGAAAATAAAAGAAAATGAAAATTATGGAGTAATAGAGGAGTAATAGGGAATTTTAAAAGAAAATAAGAGAAAAAAATAGAAAGAAAAAAGGAAAAACAATTTTATTTAAAAAAAAATAGTAAAAATATATCTAGGAATTTCTCTGAAGCTGTTGTGGGCAGTGTGTGTTCGGTTCAGTTTCAGATAGCTCCTTGTTCCAGCTTACACTTCTTGACATATATAGGTCCCTTCAGGTGTAGTCGGTGTTAACTACAAGTATTTTAATCTGTTGCACCTGTCACTTCTGAAGCAGTCCCCTTGGTTTATTTGGCTTCTGTTTGCAGGTCTCTTCAGTGTCTAATTTCCTCCCTGACACAAGTGGGCAGAGGTGGTTTCTTGTTTATGTTCGCTTGTTCAGTCGTGCTGTGGGGAGGGAGGGGCACTGCAGACAAATATCACTGGCCCGTGTGGGGAGCACTTGCAGCGTTCCGGCCACACTGGGTTTTTCCCCACTCGTGGCGTGTGTGCTTTCCCCATCTACACTGCTCAGGCTCCAGGCTGCTCTATAGGGAGCAGCCCCTGAGTTGCATGCGGTTCCAGTTTTCGGGTACTTTGCAAAAGTGCAGACTCAGTTGGGCCTGGGTTTTGTGCCTTCCCCGACCGTAGCAGCTCAGGCGGTCAGGAGCTTGATGAGAGCACTCTCCCTGGGTGCGTTGCGCCTTATCACCTCCAAGGTCCCAGCCTCAGTTTCCGCGTGCACCGGTTGGGTACGCCTTGTGTCTGTTCTGGGGAGCTGGTCTCTAGCAGCGACCCTACCAGTGGATGTCAACCATCCAGAATCTCAGGAAGTCTTTGGTTAGAAACTGGAAGCCTGTTTGCAGTTTGGTAGGGGATGACGTCTCTGGGGCTGAGTTTGCCCCTTTCCGCTCCCCCCCTGCCTCCTGTCTCCAGCAGGGGATGGGCCGGTCTGCAGCCAGCTAGCTCTTCTCTGGAATTGCTCAGTCCTTCCTTTGTTCCTAAGCAATGCCGCCCGCTCCTCTCGGTTCAGCCCCCTCTTGCTGGTGGTGGATGCAAGCCTCTGGGGTACTATTCTGCTGGGAGTTGCTCTTAGGCATGTAATCTGTGGGTTTTATTTATTTTTCCTCCCAGTTAGGTTGCCCTCCTAGATTCAGAAACTTCCCCCAGACCCGCCACTGAGAGGGTTTTCTGGTGTTTGGAAACTTCCTCTATTAAGACTCCCTTCCCAGGATGGATCTCCCTCGCTAGCACTTTTGTCTCTTTTTTTATCTTTTATATTTTGTCCTACCTCCTTTAGAAGACAATGGGCTGCTTTTCTGGGCACCTGATGTCCTCTGCTATCGATCAGAAGTTGTTTTATGGAGTTTGCTCAGCATTCAAATGTTCTTTTGATGAATTTGTAGGGCAGAAAGTGGTCTCCCCGTCCTATTCCTCCACCATCTTAGCTCCTCCCATAACATTGTACTCTTTGACACTAACATTTATTTCCCCCACCCTCCAGCACCTGGCAATCATCATTCCATTCTCTGGTTCTATGAATTTGACAATTCTACATGTAATGAATTCATAGAGTATTTTTCTTTCTCTGTCTCACTTATTCCACTCTTTGGATAGCTCTCTCAGTTGCTTCTAAGTTTATGAGTTTCCTTTCTTATGTTGTTAATAATTGATTTTTAAAATGACCTTTAAACATTTATTACCAGTTAGTTAGGGGTTAAGCTTAGTCTCCCAGGAAGCTTTTGAGTTTTTAATATTCTTTAAAAAATATTTTAAAGTTATATTTGAATAATATGAGGACACATTAGAACCAATATTCAGGAGGTATTGTCTAGGCTGTTATCCCCTTGTATGGTGATACTTCTTAGCTCTTAACCTAATGCTGATAGGAAAGAGAAAGAGAAAAAGGAGAGAGACAGACACATAGACGGATGGAGACAGCAAGCACCAGACTATTGTAGACCATCTGCTGCATCTGAGCAATATGTGAATTTGGGAAGTAGACTGTCAATGTTGTATCCCTGTGTTGAAAAAAAGGGAAGATTTTTATGCCCACTCATGTGTGATGTGACGCCTGTTTAATCATGTCAGGGTTTTTCATGAGTAATAGGTTTGTAGAGGTTTGCTACTAATCTTCAAACAGCCTCATGTCACACCATATACCAGTACTTGGAGGAATTTAGGTTTTTGACAATGAGGGTAGAAATAATTTGTTATTCTTTCCAGATATGTTTGCTGAAGGACAACCTGTCTCTCTTCCTCACAGTGTCTACATTCTTTCTTTCTATACTTTGAGGGTTTTCTGATGCACTTAATCTTAATTACCCCTATTATATATTATTAGGTTGGGCAAAAAATGTTTTCAGGTTTTTCTGTACCATCTAATGACACATCCTCCGTCAGCCCTCTGTCTCCATCCTCAGGCTATTTAGCCTTCCTTGGAGAGGGCATCACAGAGGTAGAGCCCTGATGAAACTTTGGGCTTGGAGATGAGAAATTGAAAGGCTTAGCAAGGAAGACCTGGGGTGCCAGGATCATTCAAGGAATGTGGGTCCAGCACCTATGGTTTTTTCAGTGGTCCTGTAAGGATGTGAGAGTTGGACAGTGAAGAAAGCTGAGTGCCGAAAAATTGATGCTTTTGAACTGTGGTGTTGGAGAAGACTGTTGAGAGTCCCTTGAACTGCAAGGAGATCTAACCAGTCCATTGTAAAGCAGATCAGTCTTGGGTGTTCATTTGAAGGACTGATGCTGAAGCTGAAACTCCAATACTTTGGCCACCTCATGCAAAGTGTTGACTCTTTGGAAAAGACCCTGATGCTGGGAGGAATTGGGGACAGGAGGAGAAGGGGATGACAGAGGATGAGATGGTTGGATGGACTCACTGACTCGATGGACATGGGTTTGAATAGACTGCGGGAGTTGGTGATGGACAGGGAGGCCTGGTGTGCTGCAATTAATGGGGTTGCAAGGAGTTGGACATGACTGAGCAACTGAACTCAACTGAACTGAACCGATCACTGTGCTGAAATTCCCCATGTTTTCATACTAGATGCCTACTTTTTCCACTGGATATTAAATAGATTGATCGTATTTGGATTGGGCTGCCCCATTGAGCCATTCAGTGTGAAGTGCGTTTCACAAGAAGGTGTCATTTATGTGATCTTAATTTGAATGGCGCTTTTTCGTGAAGAGCAATGTACAACATGAAGGCCATAGGTGGTAGCCCGGGGGTGGGGCTCTAGCTGTGAGCATACGTGCCTCTTTTGGAGCGCAGGCACTCACTCTTTCGGGTTGGGCTACCTCGAAGAACTTTTTATTCTGAGTTTTTATTCTATTTTATTCTAAGAGAATATACATGGGAACTATGGGCTCCTAGGAAGGCACTTCCACTTAGGTCCTTCAAGAATTTATCCTTTTGGAAGTTGAGGCTTGACTAAAACTGGAAAAACCATTCTTTTGAGAACACAGTCCTCCTTTGTCAGCTGGACATTTACCCTTATATTGCAAAATTCCATAACCTTTTTGTACCTATCAACTTCTCATTGCCATGCTTCTCTTTTAGCACTCCTCAAATACTCTGCTGTCTCAAATTTCTCTAGTGTTGAAGCCCAACATTGATTTTCCTCTCAGAGACTGAAACCTGGTATTATTTTTTTAATTTTATTGAAGTATGATAGGCAAATGAAATTTGTATATATTTAGGTTGGACAATACGATTCTTTAATTTATGCCATATGCTTGGTTGAAATATATATAAATTGTGAAATGAGTACCAAGATCAAGTTAATTAACGTACCCATTGCCTCTTGTCATTACCTTGTGACTGACTGACTGACTGTGTGTGTGTGTGTGTGTGTTTGTGTTGAGAGCACTTAGGATCTACTCTCTTGGCAAATTTCAAGTATATAAAGAGTGTTATTGACTATAGCCACTATGATTGTATTAATATAGAAGATACCCAGGACTTACTCATCTTATGACTGAAACTTTCTACTCTTTGACAATAACATCTCATTTCCCCTACCCTTCAGCACCTGGCAATCATCATTCCATTCTCTGGTTCTATGAATTTGACAATTCTACATGTAATGAATTCATAGAGTATTTTTCTTTCTGTGTCTCTCTTATTCCACTCTTTGGATAACTCTCTCAGTTGCTTCTAAGTTTATGAGTTTCCTCTCTTATGTTGTTAATAATTGATTTAAAAAATGCCCTTTAAATATTTGTTACCAGTTAATTAGGGGTTAGGTTTAGTCTTCCAGGAAGCTTTTGATTTTTTAATAGTCTTTAAATAATATTTTAAATTTATGTTTGAAGAATATGAGAACACAATAGAACCAACATTCAGGAGTATAGCCTAGGCTGTTATCCCCTTGTATTGTGATACTTCTTAGCTCTTAACCTAAAGTCGATAGGAAAGAGAAAGAGAAAAAGGAGAGAGACAGACAGACAGACCGATGGAGACAGCAAGCACCAGACTCTTGTAGACCATCAGCTGCATCTGAGCAATATGTGAATTTGGGAAATAGACTGTCAATGTTGCATCCCTCTGTTGAAAAATAGGGGAAGGTCTTTAGGCCCACTCATGTGTGATGTGATGTTCCTTTAATCATGTCAGGTTTTTTCATGAGTAAAAGTTTTTACAGCTTTGCTACTAATCTTCAAATAGCCTCATGCCACACCATGCCCCAGTACCTGGAGGAATTTATGTTTTTGACAATGAGGGTAGAAATAATTTGTTATTCTTTCCAGATATGTTTGCTGAGGGACAACCTGTCTCTCTTCCTCACAGTGTCTACATTCCTTCTTTCTGTACTTTGAGGTTTTTCTGAAGCATGTAATCTTAATTATCCGTAGTGTATCCTATTGGGTTGGCCAAAAACGTGTTTTCAGGGTTTTCTGTACCATCTAATGACACATTCTCCCTCATCTCTCTGTCTCCATCTTCAGGCTTCTTAACCTTCCTTGGAGAGGGCATCACAAAGCCAGCATCCTGATGAAACTTTGGGTGTGGGGATGAGAAATTGAAAGGCTTAACAAGGAGAAGCTGGGGTGCCGGAATCATTTAATGAATGTGATTCGAACACCTAATTTCCCAGGGCAGGGCATTTGCTAAATGCTGGGTTACACACAAATTCACTCTCAGGGATTCTTTTATCCTCTTAGGAGTAGTGAGAAATTGTACCAGGAAAGGAAGTACAGGAATACTTGTCAGCATCATTAATATTGTGCAAAATTAGAACTAGTTAAGATGAAATGCGGGAGTGGCTGGGAGTGGGTGGATCCAGAAATGCCTCTTTCTTTTTATTTTTCTTTTAAGAGGAATGCAAAAGAAAGACATGTAGGTAATTATAAATTAAAATTGGAGAGCTGTCCTAAGATGGCAGAGAATTAGGATGGGGAGACCCCTTTCTCCCCCACAAATTCAGCAAAAGAACATTTGAACGCTGAGCAAATCCCACAAAACAACTTCTGAATGCTGGCAGAGAAAATCCGGCACCCAGAAAACTAGCCCATTGTCTTCGAAAGGATGTAGGGAAAAATATAAAAGATAAAAAGAGAGACAAAAGAGTTAGGGATGGAGATTCATCCTGGGAAGGGAGTCTTAAAAGAGGAGAAGTTTCCAAACAGCAGGAAACCATCTCACTGGTGGGTCTGTGGGGAGTTTTGGAATCTCAGAGGGTAACATAACTGGAAGGAAGGAAAAATAAATAAATTAATTAATTAAAGCCACAGATTACATGCCTAATGGAAACTCCTAGCAGAGAAGTACCGCAGACACTCGTATCTGCCACCAGCAAGCAAAGGCTGAACGGGGAGGAGCGGGCTGCATTGCTTAGGGTAAGGACCAGGCCTGAATACCCTGATGGCAATCTGAGGGAGCTAATGGTGAGATAGCAACCTAAACTGTGGGATAGCCAGAGAGATAGAGGAGAAAAAAAAGAGAGAGAGAGAGAGAACTATCCTGTGAAAAGCCCTAACCTGAGGCACTGCCAGGCCGCTCACAGAACAAAGGACTGAGCAAATACCAGAGGAGAGCTAGCAGACTGCAGACCAGCTCATCCTCCACTGGAGGCAGGGGGCAGGGGGGCGCCAGCCAGAGTCATAAAGGGGCAAATTCGGCCCCAGAGACGGCATCCCCTACCAAACTGCCAACAGGCTTCCAATTTCTAACCAAGACTTCCTGGGATTCTGGATGGTTGATATCTGCCAGGAGGGTTGCAGCCGGAGATCAACTACCCAGAAAAGACACACAGCACACCAGAAATGGGCACACCCGCTGCCACCCAGGAAACTGAGAGGCTGGGACCAGGGAGGTGCTAAGACACACTCACCACCTGAGGAGAGTGCACTCGCCTAGCACCCAGTCTCCTGAGCTGCTAGGACCTGGGAAGGGCATAAAATGCAGTCCCAAACAAGTCTGTGCCTTTGTGCAGTACCTGAGAACCTGAACCTGAGCGGCTAAGACCTGGGAAGTGCACGCAACCCAGGGTCCACTACCTGCAGAGCAACCTGAAGCCTGAGCAGTGTAGACTGGAAAAACACACACTCCGTGAGCAGGGGCAAACCCAATGTGACCAAAACACTGCAAACACTCCCCACACACGCCAGTAATATTTGTTTGCAGTGTTCCTCCCTTCCCACAGCACGACTAACAAGTGAACCTAAACAAGAGACCACCTTCGCCTCCTTGTGTCAGGGTGGAAATTAGACACTGAAGAGACCTGCAAACAGAAGAAGACAAATAAACGGAATAGTTTTGCAAGTGACAGGTGCAACAGATTAAAATCCCTGTAGTTAACACCAATTACATTGGAAAGGGCCTACAGATCTTGAGAAGTATAAGATGGAACAAAGAGCTATCTGAAAATTATCTGACCCCACCCTGCACACTAGAGCTCCAGAGAAATTCCTAGATATATTTTTACTATTATCATTTTTAATTTTTTTTCTTTTTTTAAAGTCCTCTATTACTCCTTTAATTTTCATTTTTGCAACCTACTATTACCTTGCAAAAAAAGACCCTATTTTTTAGGCAAACTTCATATGTATTTCTTATACTTTTTGTGATTTTGTTTTTATTTTTTAATATGGCATTTTGAGAGTCTAACCTCTACTCTAGATTTTTAATCTTTGATTTTTGGTGTTTGTTATCAATTTTGTACATTTAAGAATCCATCTTCAGTACCCATTTTTACTTAGGAGTGTGATTACTGGCTTGATTGCTCTCTCCCCCTTTTAACTCTCCTTTTTCTCCCCCAGGTCACCTCTATCTCCTCCCTCTCCTTCTATTCTCTACCCAAATCTGTGAATCTCTGTGTGTGTTCCAGGATGTGGAGAACACTTAGGGAACAGAGTACTGCCTAGATCTGTCTCCCTCCTTTTGATTCCCCCTTTTCTCCTCCTGCTCACTTCTATCTCCTTCCTCCTTCTTCTCTATATAACTCTGTGAACCTCCCTGAGGGTTCCAAACTGTGGAGAGCAAGTAGGGAATTGTTTACTGGTTAGATTGCTCTCTCCCCTTTTAATCCCCCCTCTTCTTATCCTGGTCATCTCTATCTCCCTCCTCCCTCTTCTCTTTTCCATGTAACTCTGTGAACCTCTCTGGGCGTCCCTCACTGTGGAGAATCTTTTCACCATTAACCTAGAAGTTTTATCATCGGTGCTGTATGGATGGAGAAGTTTTGATGCTACTGTAAGAATAAGACTGAAAATCAGAGGCAGGAGGCTTAGGCTCAAAACCTGAAAACACCAGAGAACTCCTGATTCCAGGGAAGATTAATCAATAAGAGATCATCCAAAAGCCTCCATACCTACACTGAAACCAAGCACCACCAAAGAGCCAACAAGTCCCAGAGCAAGACATACCATCCAAATTCTCCAGCAACACAGGAACATAGCCCTGAGCTTTGATATACAGGCTGCCCAAAGTCATACCAAACCCACTGATATCTCAAAAGTCACTACTGTACACTTCATTGCACTCCAGAGAGAAGAAATCCAGTTCCACCCACCAGAACACTGATGCAAACTTCCCTAACCAGGAAACCTTGACAAGTCACCCATCCAACCCCACCCACAGGTAGGAAACTTCACAATAAAGAGGAACCACAAACTGCCAGAATACAGAAAGGCAACCCCAAACACAGCAATCTAAACAAGATGAAAAGGCAGAGAAATACTCATCAGGTAAAGGAACATGATAAATGCCCACCAAACCTAACAAAATAGGAGGAGATAGGGAGTCTACCTGAAAAATAATTCAGAATAATGATAGTAAAAATGATGCAAAATCTTGAAAACAAAATGGAGTTACAGATAAATAGCCTGGAGACAAGGATTAGAAGATGCAAGAAATGTTTAACAAGGACCTAGAAGAAATAAAAAAGAGTCAATCAATAATGAATAATGCAATGAATGAGATAAAAAACACTCTGGAGGGAACCAACAGTAGAATAAAGGAGGCAGAAGATAGGATAAGTGAGGTAGAAGATAGAATGGTAGAAATAAATGAAGCAGAGGTTAAAAAAGAAAGAACAGAATTAAAATAAATGAGGACAACCTCAGGGACCTCTGGGACAATGTGAAATGCCCCAACATTCAAATCATAGCAGTCCCAGAAGAAGAAGACCAAAAGAAAGACCATGAGAAAATACTTGAGGAGATAATAGTTGAAAACTTCCCTAAAATGGGAAAGGAAATAGTCACCCAAGTCCAAGAAACCCATAGAGTCCCAAATGGGATAAACCAAAGGCGAAATGCCCCAAGACACATATTAATCAAATTAACAAACACCAAACACAAAGAACAAATTTTGAAAGCAGCAAGGGAAAAACAACAAATAACACACAAGGGGATTCCCATAAGGATAACAGCTGATCTTTCAATGGAAATTCTTCAGGCCAGAAGGGAATGGCAGGACATACTTAAAGTGATGAAAGAGAAAAACCTACAACCCAGATTTCTGTATCAGCAAGGATCTCATTCAGATATGAAGTAGAAATCAAAAGCTTTACAGAAAAGCAAAAGCTGAAAGAATTCAGCACCACCAAACCAACTCTTCAACAAATGCTAAAGGATCTTTTCTAGACAGGAACAGAAAGAGCATATAAACTCAAACCCAAAACAACAAAGTAAATGGCAACAGGATCATACTTATCAATAATTACCTTAAATGTAAATGAGCTGAATGCCCCAACCAAAAGACAAAGACTGGCTGAATAGATACAAAAACAAGACCCCTATATATGCTGTCTACAAGAAACCCATCTCAAAACAAGGGACACATGCAGACTGAAAGTGAAGGGCTGGAAAAAGATATTTCACGCAACTGGAGACCAAAGAAATGCAGGAGTAGCAATACTCATATCAGATAAAATGGACTTTAAAATAAAGACTGTGAAAAGAGACAAAGAAGGACACTACATAATGATCAAAGGATCAATCCAAGAAGAAGATACAATTATAAATATATATATATGTACCCAACATAAGAGCACCACAATATATAAGGCAAATGCCAACAAGTATGAAAGGGGAAATTAACAATAACCCAATAATAGTGGGAGACTTTAATACCCCACTCACGCCTATGGATAGATCAACTAAACAGAAAATTAACAGGGAAACACAAACTGTCAATGATACAATGGACCAGTTAAACCTAATTGACATCTATAGTACACTTCACACCAAAACAATGAATTTCACCTTTTTCTCAAATGCACACGGAACATTCTCCAGGATAGATCACATCCTGGGCCAAAAATCTAGCCTTGGTAAATTCAAGAAAATTGAAATCATTCCAAGCATCTTTTCTGACCACAATGCAGTAAGATTAGATATCAATTACATGGAAATAAAAAACTACTAAAAATTCCAACATATGGAGGTTAAACAACACGCCTCTGAAAAACCAACAAATCATGGAAGAAATCAAAAGAGAAATCAAAATGTACATATAAACATGTGAAAAAGAAAACACAACAACCCAAAAACTATGGGACACTTTAAAAGCCATGCTAGGGGGAAGATTGATAGCAATACAGGTGTACCTCAGTTAACAAGAAAAAAGTCAATTATTTAACCTAACTCTTCACCTAAAGCAACTGGAAAGGGAAGAAATGAAGAACCCCAGGGTGAGTAGAAGGAAAATCTTAAAATTATGGCAGAAATAAATGCAAAAAAAAAGGGACCATAACAAAAATCAACAAAGCTAAAAGCTAGTTATTTGAGAAAATAAATAAAATAAACAAACCATTAGCCAGAATCATCAAGAAACAAAGGGAGAAGAATCAAATCAACAAAATTAGAAATGAAAATGGAGAAATCTCAGCAGACAACACAGAAATATCAAGGATCATAAGAGAGTACTATCAGCAACTATATGCCAATAAATTGGAGAACTTGGAAGAAATGGACAAATTCTTAGAACAGTATACCTTTCCAAAACTGAGCCAGGAAGATAGAAAATCTTAACAGGCCCATCACAAGCACAGAAATTGAAACCGTATTCAGAAATCTTCCAGCAAATAAAAGCCCAGAACCAGATGACTGCACAGCTGAATTCTACCAAAAACTTAGAGAAGAGGTAACACCTATCCTATTCAAACTCTTCCAGGAAACTGCAGAGGAAGGTATACTTCCAAACTTATTCTATTAGTTAACACACAGAAATCCCTTGCATTCCTATACACTAACAATGAGAAAACAGAAAGAGAAATTAAGGAAACAATTCCATTCACCATTGCAACGAAAGAATAAAATACTTAGGAATATATCTACCTAAAGAAACAAAAGACCTATATATAGAAAACAATAAAACACTACTGAAAGAAATCAAAGAGGACACAAACAGATGGAGAAATATACTTTGTTCATGGATTGGAAGAATCAATATAGTGAAAATGAGTATATTACCCAAAGGAATGTATAGATTCTATGCAATCCCTAACAAGCTACCAACAGTATTTTTCACAGAACTATAACAAATAGTTTCACAATTTGTATGGAAATACAAAAACCCTTGAAGAGCCAAAGCAATCTTGAGAAAGAAGAATGGAACTGGAGGAATCAACCTGCCTGACTTCAGGATATCCTATAAAGCCACAGTCAGCAAGACAGTATGGTACTGGCACAAAGACAGAAATATAGATCAGTGGAACAAAATAGAAAGCCCAGAGATAAATTCACGAACCTATGGACACCTTATCTTCGACAAAGGAGGCAAGAATATATAATGGAGAAAAGGCAATCTCTTTAACAAGTTGTGCTGGGAAAACTGGGAAACCACTCGTAAAAGAATGAAACTAGAACGCTTTCTAACACCATACACAAAATAAACTCAAAATGAATTAAATATCTAAATATAAGACCAGAAACTATAAAACTTCTAGAGGAAAACATAGGCAAAACATTCTCCGACATAAATCAAAGCAGGATCCTCTATGACCCACCACCCAGAGTACTGGAAATAAAAGCAGAAGTAAACAAATTGGGCCTAATTAAACTTAAAAGCTTTTTCACAACAAAGGAAACTATAAGCAAAGTGAAAAGACAGCCTTCAGAGTGGGGAAAATAATAGCAAATGAAGCAACTGACAAAAAATTAATCTTAAAACTATACAAGCAACGCTTGAGACTCAATTCCAGAAAAATAAATGACCCAATCAAAAAATGGGCCAAAGAACTAAACAGACATTTCTCCAAAGAAGACATACAGATGGCTAACAAACACATGGAAAGATGCTCAACATCACTCATTATCAGAGAAATGCAAATCAAAACCACAATGAGGTACCATCTCACGCCAGTCAGAATGGCTGCTTTCCAAAAGTCTACAAGCCATAAATGCTGGAGAGAGTGTGGAGAAAAGGGAATCCTCTTACACCGTTGGTGGGAATGCAAACTAGTTCAGCCACTATGGAGAACAGTGTGGCAATTCCTTAAAAAACTGGAAATAGAACTGCCATATGACACAGCAATCGCACTGTTGAGCATACACACCGAGGAAACCAGAACTGAAAGTGACACGTGTACCCAAGTGTTCATCACAGCAGTGTTTGTTATAGCCAGGACATGGAAGCAACCTAGATGTCCATCAGCAGATGAATGGATAAGAAAGCAGTGGTACATATACACAATGGAATATTACTCAGCCATTAAAAAGAATACACTTGATCAGTTCTAATGAGGTGGATGAAACTGGAGCCTATTATACAGAGTGAAGCAAGTCAGAAAGAAAAACAGCAATATAGTATGCTAATGCATATATATAGAATTTAGAAAGATGGTAAAGATAACCCTAAATGCGAGATAGCAGAAGAGACACAGGTGTATAGAACATTCTTTTGGGAGAAGATAAGTGTGGGATTATCTGAGAGAATGGCATTGAAACATGTATATTATCATATTTGAAACAGATTGCCAGTCCAGATTCGAGACGTGAGAACACGTACTCAGGGCTGGTGCACTGGGATGACCCTGAGGGATAGGATGGGAAGGGAGGTGGGAGGGGGTTTCAGGATGGGGAACACATGTATATCCATGGATGATTCATGTCAATGTATGGCAAAAACCACTACAATATTGTAAAGTAATTAGACTCCAATTAAAATATATAAATTAAATAAATAAAATTGGTCATTCGAAACAACTAAGGCAGTAGTGTCTTACAAGATTCTTGTTATATCTATAAGTAAAGTACAGGACAAAAATGGAAGAAAAAACAAGACGGAATAAATGGAGATTAACTGTAGGCACTTTCCTGTTGTGGTAAGTGTATTAGCTTAAGTTAGACTGTAGTTTCCCTTGTGGCTCAGCTGGTAAAGAATTTGCCTGCAATTCGGGAGACATGGGTTCAATCTTTGGGAAGGGAGGATCCCCTGAAGAAGGGAAAGGCTACCCATTCCACTATTCTGGCCTGGAGAATTCCACGGAAGAGACTATGGGTTCACAAAACATTGGAGTAACTGAGCGACTTTCTCTTTCAGATTGTAATAAGTCACTATTACATGTTTTAGTCACTAAGGAAATCATAAAAGAATAACAAAGATCATGTAAATATAAAGCAAATAGAGAAAAAAATGGAATAATGGAAAAAATTAACTTAGTCCAAAAGCAGACAAGATAGAAGGAAGCAATAGACAAATATAATATGAGACAAAAAAAAAAAAAAAACTTGATAGCTGTAAAAATAATTATCCTAGAATCATATTAAAGGAAATAAGAATACTCCAATTGAAAGAAAATTTTAGACTAATAAAAATAAGTCAACTGTATATTGAATACAAGACACTTTATGTACAATGATACATGTACATTGAAAGAGATATGATAGAAAACAGCTGTCTTCAATGCTTTATTTTTGCTGAGACATTATTTACAAATATGTACCATGTGGTTTGACAAGTTTTGAAAGCTGCACAAGCTCAGATCACCCAAATGAAGATATGAAACACTTCCATCATCCCAGAAACTTGCTTTGTCTGTATCCCTCAAAAAGGAAAACAGTGCTCTGATTTCTAGAGTCATGGATTACTTGTGCCTCTTGATTTTACTAAAAAGTCTAACCATCCATTACGTATTCAGGGATATATACAGTCAATCCATACTATTGACAGATTCATATCTGTGAGTTCGCCTCCTCACTAAAATTTATTTGTTAACTCCAAAATCAACACTTGTTGCACTTTCCCAGTCATTCATAGTGATGTACGAAGTGGCAGAAAATTTGAGTTGCCTGACACCCACATTCCTAGTTGAGGGCAAAGAAGGGAATTCTCTGCTTTTGTTTCAGCTCTAATACTGTAAACAAGCATCTTTTTTGCAGTCTATTTAGTGGCACGTTTTTCACCTTCTCATACTTTTTCTTTGTGATTTCACTGTTTTATAATAGCCCCCAAGTGTAGTGCTGAGGTGCTGTCTTGTATTCTTAAGTGAAATAATTCTGAGATGTATCTTAAGGAGAAAATACGTGTGTTAAATAAACTTCATTCAGGGATGAGTTATAGTACTGTTGACTGTGAGTTCAATGTTAATTAATCAACCCTATATATTAAATAATATGTCTTTTATAGAGAAATGCACATAAAACATTGTTATGTATTGATCTGTTGACAAAAATGTTTTGAGTTGAGACTCACAGGAAACTAACCTTGTATTCCCCCTAGGAGCAATAGCTCAATATTTGCTAATTCAGTGCTCACGGTGACTTTAAAGAACATAACTATTACACATAACAAAAATTAACTCTATGATAAATATTTCTGTCAGTCTATGGCTTGACTATTTATTTAACCATATCTTTTCATGAGAAGAATTCTTAAATTTTGATGAAACCCAATTGATCAATTTTCTTTTACAGCTAGTCACTTTTTATATCTTTTTAAGGCAAAATGTACTTCCCTCAGGTTAAAAAATACTGTTTTTTCTTTTCTTCAATATCTGTATAGATTCTAGATTTTATATTTATGTACATGATTCATATAAAAAAATTGGAGCCTTTCTATGAATTAAGGGTTGTGGTTCATTTTACCATTCAGATACCAATTGTTCCAGTATCATCTGTTGAAAGGCTTTCTATTTTGCATTTAATTTCATTGGAACTTATCTCAACAATCAAACTACTTTAGTTTGGATCTATATATGGAGTCCCTATTCTGTTCCATTGATCTATTTGTCTGTATTCATGCTAATAATGGACTGAAATGTCTTTGACAAAAATCAGTCTCCATTCTTCAGAAGCTTTTGAGAAATCAGAAATGGACATATAGTTCCTATTTCCTTAAATTGTAAGTATATATACTCAGTTGCCCCTTGAACAATACATGGGCTAAGGGTGCCAACCTACTGCACTGTCAAAAATCTGGGTAAAATTCATAGTTGACTCACTGTATCCATGGTTCCTCCATATCCATGGTTCAGCATCTGTGGATTCAACCAACCATGCATGGCGTAGTACTATAGTGTTTACTCTTGAAAAACAGTACATAAATAAGTGGACCTGAGCAGTTCAAACCTGTGTTATTCAAGTGTCAACTGTATACACACACATATTTAATAAGGAACTATTAGATTTCCATAAGGCAATGATGCCCAATTAACATGTTCTGGAAGTGTTAACCAGTGCAATTAGTCAAGAGAAATTAGAAGCCTAAGACTTGGGGGGAAAAAAGAAATATAACTATATTTATTATGAGATGGCAAATAGTACTTCAGGAAAATCCTAGAAAATCTATATTAAGATTATAAAATAGTTTTGCATGGTAGTAGTATACAAAATTAACATGCAAAAACAATAACCATTATGTTCACAAATTATAGCCAACTAGAATTGATAAAGAATCTGCCTTCAATGAAGGAGACCTAGGTTTGACCCCTGGGTCAAGAAGATCCCCTGGAGAAGGAATAGGTATCCCCTCCAGTATTCTTGCCTGGGAAATCCCATGGACAGAGGAGTCTGGTGGGCTACTGTCTATGGGGTCACTAAGAGTCAGACACGACTGAGTGACTAACACTCTCCCTTTCAGAAGATATAATGGAAGAGAAAATCCCATTTATGAGAGCAAAAATAAGATAAAATATCTAAAATAAATTTAATAAATTTTATAACTGTATATAATGAAAGTTATAATATTAGTCATTCTTTGGTGTATATGTACCACAGCTTCCTTATCCATTCATCTGCTGATGGGCATCTAGGTTGCTTCCATGTCCTGGCTATTATAAACAGTGCTGCGATGAACATTGGGGTGCACGTGTCTCTTTCAGATCTGGATTCCTCAGTGTGTATGCCCAGAAGTGGTATTGCTGGGTCATATGGCAGTTCTATTTCCAGTTTTTTAAGAAATCTCCACACTGTTTTCCATAGTGGCTGTACTAGTTTGCATTCCCACCAACAGTGTAAGAGGGTTCCCTTTTCTCCACACCCTCTCCAGCATTTATTGCTTGTAGACTTTTGGATAGCAGCCATCCTGACTGGCGTGTAATGGTACCTCATTGTGGTTTTGATTTGCATTTCTCTGATGATGAGTGATGTTGAGCATCTTTTCATGTGTTTGTTAGCCATCTGTATGTCTTCTTTGGAGAAATGTCTGTTTAGTTCTTTGGCCCATTTTTTGATTGGGTCGTTTATTTTTCTGGAATTGAGCTTCAGGAGTTGCTTGTATATTTTTGAGATTAATCCTTTGTCTGTTTCCTCATTTGTTATTATTTTCTCCCAATCTGAGGGCTGTCTTTTCACCTTACTTATAGTTTCCTTTGTTGTGCAAAAGCTTTTAATTTTCATTAAGTCCCATTTGTTTATTTTTGCTTTTATTTCCAATATTCTGGGAGGTGGGTCATAGAAGATCTTGCTGTGATTTATGTCGGAGAGTGTTTTGCCTATGTTCTCCTCTAGGAGTTTTATAGTTTCTGGTCTTACATTTAGATCTTTAATCCATTTTGAGTTTATGAGATGGATGAAACTGGAGCCCATTATACAGAGTGAAGTAAGCCAGAAAGATAAAGAACATTACAGTATACTAACACATATATACGGAATTTAGATAGATGGTGGCGATAACCCTATATGCAAAACAGAAAAAGAGACACAGAAATACAGAACAGACTTTTGAACTCTGGGGGAGAACGTGAGGGTGGGATGTTTTGAAAGAACAGCATGTATATTATCTATGGTGAAACGGACCACCAGCCCAGGTGGGATACATGAGTCAGGTGCTCGGGCCTGGTGCACTGGGAGGACCCTGAGGAGTCGGGTGGGGAGGGAGGTGGGAGGGGGGATCGGGATGGGGAATACATGTAACTATATGGCTGATTCATGTCAATGTATGACAAAACCCACTGAAAAAAAAAAAAAAAAAATATTAGTCATTCTTGAAGGAAACAAAAAAATAAGGTTGAACAAATATAAACACATCACTTATTCTTAGTTGAGGTGAAGTGAAGTGACAGTCACTCAGTCATGTCTGACTCTTTGAGACCCCATGGATTCTACAGTCCATGGAATTCTCCAGGCCAGAATACTGGACTGGGTAGCCATTTCCTTCTCCAGGGGTTCTTCCCAACCCAGGGACCGAACCTGGGTCTCTCGCACTGCAGGCAGATTCTTTACTGTCTGAGCCTCCAGGCTGTCTCAATATCATTATAATGTCAGTTCTATCTAAATTACATAATAAATATAACACAATCCTAATGAAAATATTATGAAATTTCTTTATTGAGCTAGAGAAGTTGATACTGAAGTTTATGTGAAAAATAAATGTGCACAATCAACAATAAAACACTGAATGAAAGGATATGAGGGGTTATAGCACTGCTGCTGCTGCTAAGTCAATTCAGTTGTGTCTGACACTGTGCGCCCCCAGAGACGGCAGCCCACCAGGCTCCCCCATCCCTGGGATTCTCCTGGCAATAATACTGGAGTCGTTTGCCATTTCCTTCTCCAGTGCACGAAAGTGAAAAGTGAAAGTGAAGCCGCTCAGTCGTGTCTGACTCTTCGCGACCCATGGGCTGCAGCCTACCAGGCTCCTCCGTCCATGGGATTTCCCAGGCAAGAGTACTGGAGTGGGCTGCCATTGCCTTCTCCGGTTATAGCACTAATGTAAGTGTTAGTCACTCAGTTGTGCCCGACTGTTTGCGACCCCATGGACTGCAGCCCACTAGGCTCCTCCGTCCACGGGATTTCCCAGGCAAGAGTACTGGAGTGGGTTGCCACTTCCTCTCCAGGGGATCTTCCCAACCCAGGGATTGAACCCAGGTCTCCTAAATGGAAGGCAGATTCTTTACTGAGTGAGCTACAAGGGTGAAGCCTGTATAGTTAAAACTGTGTTACTAGTAATTGAGTGGACAAATAGATCAAAGGAATAGAATGGCAAGTCCATAAATAGACCCAAGTACACACAGAAATTTAGTATATAGTGAAGATGGTATCTTAAATCATTTAATCAGAAATGGATTTTAAATAAATGATGGGAAAATGGATAGTCATTTGGAAAAAAGAATATAATTCCTTCTATTTCTCTCATTGGATACAAGCATAAATTCCAAATGAATAAGGGATGAAAATAAGAAAAAAACACTATGCAACAAATAGGATAAAACATGTCAGACAAGAGCAAATGTGTCAATGAAGTGAAGTGGAGTGAAGTTGCTCAGTTGTGTCTGACACTTTGCGACCCCATGGACTGTAGCCTACCAGGCTCCTCCATTCATAGAATTTTCCAGGCAAGAGTACTGGAGTGGGTTGCCATTTCCTTCTCCAGGGGATATTCCCAACCCAGGGATCAAACCCAGGTCTCCCGGATTGCAGGCAGACACTTTACTGTCTGAACCACCTAAGGAAGTAATGTGTCGATAGTTATAGTAAAAGCAAAAACAGCTAAACTGTGTAACAGGCAGAGATTTTGAGACTAGATAAAGCAAACTACATGACAAGGAACACCTTATATATAAAAGCACGGTTTGAATGTAAAGTGTAGAAAAGTTGATTATGTTCACTTTTTGTAATGGTTTCTTATTCATTTAGATACACAATTCAGAGATGCTTTTTTCCACAGAGTCTTCCTGGGTTTGGACTTCCCTTGTTTCTCAGCAGTAAAGAATCTGCCTGCAATGTGGGAGACCTGGGTTTGATTGCTAGCTTGGTTGGGAAGATTACCTGGAGAATGGAAAGGCTACCCACTCCAGTATTGTGGCCTGGAGAATTCTGTGCACTGTATAGTCCATGTGGTTGTGGAGAGTTGGACACAACTGAGTGACTTTTACTTCACTTCCTTGGGTTGCCTTTCCTGGCCTAATTATTATACTCTGCTCCCCTAGTCTTACTCCTTTTCTCTCTTTTTCTGTCTCCAATGCCAGAAAATGAACTAATAGAAAGAAGGATGTTTTGCCCAATTTGTATTTTTTTTTTGTTTATATCTTTACTATTTCACTTTCTCACTGGCTTGACACATGTTAGGTACTTAATAGATATTTGTTGAAAAATCTGTATATGCTATCACGATCAGAAAAATAAGTCTACTTCTTATCTCTTCTTTGTTTTTCATGTTCTGTATGTGGGAGAAGCGTTTGACTGGCTAGCTGGAAGGAGATGATTGTGTTTGCTCTATTTTAATTATAACTCGTTAGAAAATAGATATAACATAAATGGAGTTGTCTCTCTTCTGCAAATGGGGACATATCAGTGTTTACATCCCATTAAGCTTTATAAACTCTTGTCATATCATATAATATGACAAGCAAGAGCAGCTCATAGCTTAACCATTGGAATTGTTTGAATTGTCTTTTTTTGTGGGATTACAGCATTTTTATTACAAGATTATAGGAGACAAGTGACCTTTTATTTCAGAGTCACTGAAATGTGTTTCCCACTGTGAAATGTGTGGTTGAAGGTCAGTATCTTTCTATTTGTGTGTAATTGTGAAATAGGTATCTTCTATGTGCCTACCTTTCAAAACACAATTTTCTGAAAAATGTAAGATGCTTCTTTTCAAGGGATATTTGCATCAGTTTTCTGTAGTGATTCAGAATTTCTAGTTCTAGGCTCAGTATGGCTTACATAACCAGAGAAGTAGAGAAGCAAGTTTCTCTACAAGCTACTAATGAAAAATGGACCATGCCCTGCCTTAACCAGAGATTCAAAGAATCACTAAATTTTTACTTGTTAAGGAGTTAAAGAAGTGATTCAATACTTGTAAAATTATCCCAAGCATGAATGAACATTAACAGATAAATTATGCCATATCACTTGGCCTGACTTCCTAGGTGACTCAGTGGTAAAGAATCAGCCTGCCAATGCAGGAGACACAAAAGATGCAGGTTCAGTCCCTGGTTCAGGAAGATCCCCTGGAATAGGAAATGGCAACCCAATCCAGTCTTGCCTGGGGAATCCCATGGACAGAGGAGCCTGGTGGGCTACAGTATAGGAGGTTGCAAAGAGTCAGACATGACTGAAAGACTAAGCATAGTACACATCACTTGGCCCATAGGATCATAATCTATTCATTAAAATATGAATATCCCAACATAACACTGTAACAGTACCTATAAGATAACTAGATTGTTAATCTTTTAAAACAGAAAGACTGGTATTAATATGAATAACAGAATTTCTTCCATCATCATTCTAGAGGACCTACATGAAACAGTCCCCACCTCCCCACCTGTTTTTCATGCCTACTTAAATTTGACCCTCTCATTAAATAATAAGACAAAAATTTGACCACAGAAAACATAAACTGTCTTTAGTAAACAACTTTACCACAAAAAAAGATACTAACATTCTGAAAACCATTCTCAGTTACAGTTACATTGTCCAGGTATTTGAATGTGTTGTTGCATTGAGAAAATTTACCAAAATAATATCTTCACTGGAAAGATTGCCAGGTGGTGACACAGGTACTTTTGGACATTCTAGTCCAATGCTCTCTTGCCCCTAAAGAAATTATGCCTGAATTTGCAAAGTGAGTAGAGTGGCCAGTATGAAAGTAATGAAGTTCAGTTTAGTTCAGTCACTCAGTAGTGTCCGACTCTTTGCAACCCCATGGAAGGCAGTATGCCAGGCCTCCCTGTCCATCATCAACTCCTGGAGCATACTCAAACTCATATCCATTGAATCAGTGGTGCTATCCAACCATCTCATCCTCTGTCATCCCCTTCCCCTCCCATCTTCAATCTTTCCCAGCATCAAGGTATTTTCAAAGGAGTCAGTTCTTTGCATCAGGTGGCCAAAGTATTGGAGTTTCAGATTTAGCATCAGTCCTTCCAATGAATATTCAGGACTGATTTCTTTTAGGATGGACTTTTTGGATCTCCTTGCAGTCCAAGGGATTCCCAAGAGTCTTCTCCAACACCATAGTTCAAAAGTATCAATTTTTCAGCGCTCAGCTTTCTTTATAGTCCAACTCACATCAGTATGTGACTACTGGAAAAACCGTAGCTTTGACTGTGATTGGCAAAGTAATATCTGTTTTTTAATATGCTGTCTAGGTTGGTCAACTTTTCTTGCAAGGAGCAAGGATCTTTTCATGGCTGCAGTCACCATCTGCAGTGATTTTGGAGCCCCCAGAAATAAAGTCTGTCACTGTTTTCACTGTTTCCCCATCTATTTGCCATGAAGTGATGGGACCAGATGCCATGAACTTAGTTTTCTGAATATTAAGTTTTATGCCAACTCTTTCATGCTCCTCTTTTACCTTCATCAAGAGGCTCTTTAGTTCCTCTTTGCTTTCTGCCACAAGGGTGGTGTCATCTCCATATCTGACGTTATTGATATTTCTCCTGACAATCTTGATTCCAGCTTGTCATGCTTCATCCAGTCCAGCATTTCTCATGATGTACTCTGCATATAAGTAAAATAAGCAGGATGACACTATACAGCCTTGATGTACTCCTTTCCCTATTTGGAATTAGTCTGTTGTTCCGTGCCCAGTTCTAACTGTTGCTTCCTGACCTGTATACAGATTTCTTAGGAGGCAGGTCAGGTGGTTTGGTGTTCCCATCTCTTGAAGAACTTTCCACAGTTTGTTGTGATCCACATAGCCAAAGGCTTTGGCATAGTCAATAAAGCAGAAATAGATGTTTTTCTGGAACTCTCTTGCTTTTTTGATGATTCAGCGGATGTTGGCAATTTGATCTCTGGTTCCTTTGCCTTTTCTAAATCCAGCTTGAACATCTGGAACTTTGTGGTTCATGTACTGTTGAAGCCTAGCTTGGAGAATTTTGAGCATTACTTTGCTAGTGTGTGAGATGAGTGCAAAGGTGTGGTAGTTTGAGCTTTATTTGGCATTGCCTTTCTTTGGGATTGGAATGAAAACTGACCTTTTCCAGTCCTGTGGCCACTGCTGAGTTTTCCAAATTTACTAGCATATTGAGTGCAGCACTTGCAGAGCATCATCTTTTAGGATTTGAAATTCCTCAAGTGGAATTCCATCACCTCCACTAGTTTTGTTCCTAGTGATGCTTCCTAATGCCCACTTGACTCCGAATTCCAGGATGTCTGGCTCTAGGTGAGTGATCACACCATTGTGATTATCTGGGTCATGCAGGTCTTTTTTGTATAGTTCTTCTGTATATTTTTGCCACCTCTTTTTAATATCTTTTGCTTCTGTTAGGTCCATACCATTTCTGGCCTTTATTGAACCCATGTTTGCATGAAATGTTCCCTTGGTATCTCTAATTTTCTTGAATAAAATTGCTTCAAGTATGAAAAGAAAATTACAGTATGAAAAGTAGTGATGATAGAGCTGCAATTAAGACTTAGATGGTTAATTGTATTATATCTTTTTAAACACAAAAAATAGCTACAGATAGATGACTCCTCTGATGATGTACTACGATCAGTGTCATGGATAACAGAAATGTTTGACCCAAATCATCTAAGTTCTCTGAAGCTTTCTGTACTGTAACAGAAGTCATAGTAATTAGTGATTCTATCCCTATTTCATGTACGTATGAATGCCTTGAATAGTTTGGTAAATGCAGATTCATAAAATTTCTATTTTTTATCAAGCTCCCTGGGTATCCACATGTAGGTGGTACTGGAACACAGTGACAAAATATCAAGACTCTCCAAGAGTCAGTCCAATAAAAATCACAACAGCCTAAACTACAGTCAAAATCTGGGAGCTTTTTGGATTTCTTGCTTCACATACCTCAGAACTTACCTTGTTATTAAAGAGGCACACAGAAGGTCCATTGAAAGGGCTATTGGAATAGTAAAATTCTGGCAGAGGCTTGCCTTTTGAACTAAACTTAACAGTTACAAAATGTTTTCCATGGTCCAAGAGAAAAGGTTCCAGTGGCTGTACATTTTTGGGAAACAGACCTAAGTCTATTTTTGTCTCCACAAAGGCAAATCAATTGTTCTACTGGGCAGAATTTATTTGCATGTCTAGGGACAAGAGCCATTTACATGGTTATCAGTTATCTCCAAAGTACAGAATTGTAAAAAACTTAAAGGCAAAACCCATAGAATTCAACAACCCATTTAGGCAGTATTTAGATTTCCATTGTATATGCAGACTTTTTTGTTTTGATCCATTTCAAAGGTTTTCACAATCTTTCTTAACAGTGCCACCTGTAATCTTAATAATCTCATAGAAAAATCATTCTTAGTCACAAAATAAGACTAGTTTCAGTAGATTTGTCCTGTTTACATAGGTGTAGCAATGGTGTTAATTTCATACAGTCTTCCATGAGTTTGCTTTGCAAATCTAGAGCCATACATTGTTGACAAAATTACGAAGGCCACAAAATTAATTTGTCTTGATATTTACATAATTAACCTCAGATTGAATTTTTAAAAGACTTTAGGGTTCCCGAGTCTCTCTTTTGCTATTCTAAGTCTAGGGGATAAGTCTCAAAAACTCTCGTCATGAGATTATGTTTGTACTTCCTATGGATTTGAGTGAATTTTTGTTTTTTCAGGGTCCTCAACATGTCTCAAGCTTCTTGGCCTAACAGAAAGATTTTCTTAAAACCTCTAAGTCTGGCACCCTGAAATTCAGGTAGCAAGCCAGTTTTCCTAGGAAGGTTTTATAAGCATTGACATCAGAGTTAAAGCCAAGCTATTTCAATAAAAGTGATTTGTCATACGTGAATTAAAGAGCATTCATCTCCTATATGGCCCTTCAGGTAGTGCCTTGGTTGTATAATCAACTTGTTAATAATGTCCTGATAAGAAGGAAGGCAGATTCTTACTAAGCCAATGTAAGTATCAATATTGCAATGAAAAGTTAGGGGATTTGGTAAATTTTGGTAAACTTTCTGGAAAAAGAAAGTGAATGTCACTCAGTTGTGTCCAACTCTTTGTGACCTCATGGACTGTAGCTTGCCAGGCTCCTCTGTCCATGGGGATTCTCCAGGCAAGAACTCTGGAGTGGGTAGCTATTTCCTTCTCTAGGGGATCTTCCTGACCTAGGGATTGAACCTGAGTCTCCTGCATTGCAGGCAAATTCTTCACCATCTGAGACACAAGTAAGTGAAAATCGATGTCATTTTAAAATATTTAATTTCAGATTACAAAAGCAAAATTTATGAAATTATTGTTTAATTAGAGATAGCTTTAAGAAGAAAAAAGGCTACATTATATATTTAGAATATAAAGCATTGAAATAATATCAAAAATATTTCAAGCAAATAACTGCAATAAAATTTCCTTCAGTTTACATAATTAATTCTCATTCTTCTGAATCTTGGGTTTCTGTGAAGCTATCTGATTCTCTACTAAAAAAGTCCAGGGTGTCCTGACTCAGTCTACTGGTACAACATGACAGTTGTCTAACTGATATCAGTTTTAAAGTTGAGATTTTTTTTTTTTCTTTTTTAAGTGTCAATAGTTTGAAGTATTTGGTACAGTCCATCTTCATAAGACTGAGACTGTCTTTTGTTGAAGATAAAAACTCTGTCCTCTAGTTTATTGAAGAGCCTTCATGCAAGCATTAAAACAAAGCAAAATTTATCTATAGAAAGCACACACTTAAAATTGCTGTGGTTACACCGAGGAAACCAGATCTGAAAGAGACACGTGCACCCCAATGTTCATCGCAGCACTGTTTATAATAGCCAGGACATGGAAGCAGCCTAGATGCCCATCAGCAGATGAATGGATAAGGAAGCTGTGGTACATATACACCATGGAATATTACTCAGCCGTTAAAAAGAATTCATTTGAATCAGTTCTAATGAGATGGACGAAACTGGAGCCCATTATACAGAGTGAAGTAAGCCAGAAAGATAAAGAACATTACAGCATGCTAACACATATATATGCAATTTAGAAATATGGTAATGATAACCCTATATGCAAAACAGAAAAAGAGACACGGAAGTACAGAACAGACTTTTGAACTCTGTGGGAGAAGGTGAGGGTGGGATGTTTCAAAAGAACAGCATGTATACTATCTATGGTAAAACAGATCACTAGCCCAGGTGAGATGCATGAGACGAGTGCTCAGGCCTGGTGCACTGGGAGGACCCAGAGGAGTCGGGTGGAGAGGGAGGTGGGAGGGGGGATCGGGATGGGAAATATGTGTAACTCTATGGCTGATTCGTGTCAATGTATGACAAAACCCACTGAAATGTTGTGAAGTAATTAGCCTCCAACTAATAAAATAAAATTTTAAAAAAATTGCTGTGGTTAATGTATTATTGACAGTTTTTCAAATGTGATATTTCTTATGAAGTTAACAATAAGAATAACACAACTGACAAGGAAATTTGGTTGTCTGGTGGCATATAAGACAAATGGAATACAATCATTAAAAAATTAGATATAAGTTGTATTGAAGTAAAATGATTAAACCTAATTTCAAAGCAGACATGAATGTTACAACAGTAATAGTTTATAAAAATGGACAGGTCTAATATTTAGAGGGAAAAATCTTAAGATGTAACATCAAATAAATTTTATACCAATATCATCAATATGAATCAATTCAGTAATACTAGAGTAAGGCCTATGTGTATGCATTTTTATGAAACTCCATGGTTAAGTCTGATGTGTATCTACAGTTGGAAACCACTGCCCTTGAAAATGCTAGATTCAAATTAAAGAGGCAAAATTGTGACTAATCAACATTTTAGATAATCACTGAAATTATAAGGGTTAACCTAATACTGATTTCTCATATAATATCATCAGAGAAAATACCAGCACTCTGATGTATAGTACAGGAAAACTTGACAGAACTATTTTCTAAGATTTTTGACCAGTGTTTCTCATGAAACTGCAACATACTATAGAAGGCAAAGGCATTAACATTTCTCCAGGGACTTCCTATAAAGCATATACTTTCTGAAATATTTATATAAATCTTATTTTACCTATACAAATTTGACATAGGGAAGGTTGAATTTATCTTGTGATTTGACAGCTCTTCTCATGTAACACTTGAAAGAGTGTCAATATGAAGCAAACTATTTACTTCTAAGCCTCTCTGATTATAAGGCAAAAGAAATCTTTCCCCCTGTGAAATTTCAAATATAGTTTTTCGTTTAAAGATGCTCTGAAAGCTTACATTGTTTGTTTTTCTATCTAGGATCGAAGGAATGGAAAGAAAAAAATTAAGTTGTTGAAAGGAGATTTGAACACTAGATTAGGACCATGAGTGTCTCAGAAATTACCTGTGTTTAAGCAAAAATTCAACTGAGTAAATTTGGCTTTACTAACTGTTTCATGAATCAGGCAACATCCCACCATGAAACAGAAAGTTGCTCCATGGAGTTGTCAAAAAGTAAAGGCTAGGTGTAAAAGAAGTAGAAAAAGTATATTATTAACAAGGATGCATTGTTTCAGGCAAAGTTACGCTCCTAAGGGACCTATAGGGCAGGATATTTCATTAGTGCTGACCAGATAATTTCAGGTTGATTGGTTAAAGGTTACAGTCCTTGGGGTGGTTGTAACTATAATTATGTTAGGTATTAAGTCTTGATTTGCTGTCATGGGGCCTTAGCACAAGTGATTCCATTTTTGGCCTATTATAATTCCCAGTTGCCTATATAATCAAAGTGACAAAACATTAAAAAATAAATATAGAAGCAGAAGGAGGACACTAATTAGTAAACCAAAGAAGCAGAGACATCAAAATTGAATAAGCTTTGCTGAGATTTTAATAGCTTCTTTTCAGTAACAGTTAATACAAACCATGGTAAATATTCTTTCCAGGATTTGGCATTCATTATGCTCTTCCATAACCTGGAACAAAGTGATAATTTAAGACATATCTCTGGGGTCCATGATGTCAAAATTAATTTTGTAATACTTCTAAAATGTTATTTATGCTAACATTTGAAATAGTCATAATTCTTATTTTCACATAAATTAATAAATACATGTTTAAAAGTTCTCAGTTTTGGATGTCTAATTCAGTAAATATTTACTTTTATAATCTACAGGATAAGAAGCTCTTTGGAATATACAGTAAGTTTGAGGAGTATGATTGATCCAGAGACCCAAAAAAGGCTGAGAATATCTGCTGTAGGACAGAGTGTCCTTTTTTTGGAAAAGCACAATGATGTCTAGGACCAACTACAAAATTAGAGAAAACTATCCTCACTTCTGATATCATCTGCAAGTTTGAGGCTTCCCCAAATCAGTCTGAAGTTTTATATTTCACTGGATGGAAATGACAGGACTCACCACAACTGTTATATTTACCATTATGGTTTATTGAAAGGAGAAAATACAGAATAAAATTAGGCATGGGAGAAAATGCATAGAGCAGAGTCCAGGAGAACTACCAAGGGCAGAGCTTCCATTTTATTTTCCCTATGAAGTCAGGACACATTACTCTCTTGGAATTGATTTGTGATATATGCATGGAACATTACCAACCAGGGGCATTCACATGAGCTTTAGTGTCCAGAGATTTTATTGGGGGATCATCATATAGGCGTGACTGATTAACTGATTGCCCATGTGGTTAATCTCAGCATCCAGGTAGACTGATACCATGCGACCCCTAGTTTAAGTCACATTGTTAATCTTTTTGGTGTGACCAGCATTCACCTTAAGACTATATGGATGTGGCTACCTCCCAGTAAAATTAAACTGTTAGACCATCCAGTATGACACAAGGCTCCCAGGCAAACAAAAGCAGATGTTTTCCAAGACCCTGGAGGTGACTTTGCAGATACCAAGAATAAAGGCCAGACCTTCTTTTCAGGCAAGTTCAAATTCTTTCCCATACACACAAGTACATATTTGTATTCTTCTATAAACTTTACTCCAAAATATAGTGTCAATTATTCATATTAATTAGTACTCTTTTACTCATGTACTCCAGATGTCTCAGATGGTAAAGAATCTGCCTGCCAATGCAGGAGACTCAAGAGACGGTGTTTGATCCCTGGGTCGGGATACTCCCTAGAGCAGGAGATCGCAACCTCTTCTACTATTTTTGCCTGGGAAATCCCATGGACTGAGGAGCCCGGTGCTATAGTCCATGGGGTCACAAAGACCTCCCCATGATGGAGGATAGCCACAAATAAAAACACTCATGTACCAAAATACTATTTCATAGGGAGAATTGGGGGTAATACTTGAGAACTATATTATAGAAATATTTTAGCCAGTTACCAAAGTTCATGAGCACACACAGCACTATTTTGAATAGCCACAATCTTTTACATAGACTTTTAAGTTGCAGAAATCAACACATTAACATGGTCTGTATTTTAAAACTCTATAACATAAAAAAATGAGACAAAGTATATAAGCTAAAATTATGCTTAATAATGTTTCAATATTCTTGTTGCTTAGAAATAAAATATATATTCAACAATTATTCATATTTTTACTAAATTGAATGACAGTCCAAGGTTTTAAGTTACCTAACTACCCTGGCAATTATCCTTAAGCTGACACAGTGACATTCTACAAAATATAATTACTGTTGAAATAAAGTCTGGCAGAATAATGATTCAATATTTTTGAGCACAGGTTGCAGTTTTCATAATCTTAACTATTGAGAAGTGATAGTACTTTAACTGATCAAAGACAAATCTGAGTAGAGTAGGATAAAATATATACCTGCAGCATACTTAATGCTGATAAGTTAGAAAAGACAGATATTTTATTTAAAGTTATTAAACTACTCTTGTTTACCAAAGATTTACTTTCATTATGTAAAGTTGAATTTCCTAAAAGGTTTCTGAGTTAGTTTCTATAAGAATAATTATTTTTAAGTCTAGCATATTTAATGAGTTAGAAGTTCAATTTCTCTATTTTCTTTGAATTTACTGTTTATTTGATTTTGTATGTGCTTTTTTTTTTTCATTTATTTTTATTAGTTGGAGGCTAATTACTTCACAACATTGCAGTGGGTTTTGTCATACATTGACATGAATCAGCCATGGAGTTACATGTATATGCTTATTTATCTGTGTAAACCAGCAAGGAAAGATCACTCTTAATTTAAGTGTCCTTATAATCTAATCTTTTAGTTCTCACTGGAAGATAAGAAAACATTGCACACTCAACACAATGAGACATAATAGCCTTTCTGAATTATCATACAGAGATAGAAGGAACTTGCTACTAAATTGTCTAATTTTATCTTGAAATCAAGAAGCATAAGTGATTTAGAAACACAATAAACTTACAGTACAGACACCAAAAAATCCAATTCCTTCCTAGTGGGTAAGAAATTCTTAATTTATTTTATCTCAATGCTGCTGCTGCTAAGTCACGTCAGTCGTATCGAACTCTGTGTGACCCCCATAGACGGCAGCCCACCAGGCTCCCGTCCCTGGGATTCTCCAGGCAAGAACACTGGAGTGGGCTGCCATTTCCTTCTCCAATGCATGAAAGTGAAAAGTGAAAGTGAAATCGCTTGGTCGTGTCCGACTCTTCACGACCCCATGGATTGCAGCCTACCAAGCTTCTCCGTCCATGGGATTTTCCAGGCAGGAGTATTGGAGTGGGGTGCTTTAGCAAGCTAGATTCTTTGGTTTCTTTCACCCACCAGAGATAAGAACTTTGTAATCCATTAATTCATTTACTTTGCTGTGCTTAGTTGCTCAGTTGTGTCTGACTCTGTGACCCCAAGTCCCATGTCCTGTAGCCCACCAGGCTCCTCTGTCCATGGGGATTCCCCAGGTAAGAATACTGGAGTGGGTTGCCACGCCCTCCTCCAGGGAATCTTCCCAACTCAGGGATCGAACCCAGATCTCCCACATTGCACGCAGATTCTTTACCATTCTAAGCCACCAGGGAAACCCATGAATACTGGAGTGCGTGGCCTATCCCTTCTCCAGGCAATCTTCCTGACCCAGGAATCAAACTGGGGTCTTCTGCATTGCAGACGGATTCTTTACCAGCTGAACTACCAGGGAAGCCCAGTTCATTTACAGAGATCACCAAATAGATGATAAAACCAAATTCCCAGTCATTCCTGCCATCAACGGAATCATTCATAAAAGGAAAAAAAAAAACAAGTTAAATCATCAGAGAGATGGGAAAAAAAGACTAAAAAGAGTCAGCAAGGACACTTGGGATTCACATTTGGGAGTCAAAAAAAGAGATGATAGGGTTTAAGCTATTAGTCAGGTATACGTCTCCAGTGACAATCCACTGGGAGTACTGAAAAATGACCTTCAAAACTGTTGAAGATACTGAAAAAGTAAAAGATAAAACCATGACACACATAAAATTTTTCGAAGATTTAATTTAATTATTTAATTAGCAAAGAATCTGATAAGATGTTGCAACTGATTCAAAGGAGAAATCTGAGTACCACACTTACAGAACTTACAAGTACAGCAGATGCAAAATTGATTTTATCCATTGGATAGAGAAGTGATTTGTTTTTCCACCGGAAGGAAAGAAGTCTTCAGATAGGGGTTAAAGTTGTCCCTCCATGTGCACTGGGGATTGGCTCTAGGACCCCAATGGATACCAAAATGTGTAGACACTCGAGTCCCTTATATAAAAGGGGGCTGGGTATAGTTGGCCTCCCTTATCCACGTGTTCATGTAATGCATACTGAACTTCTCTTGGACTGTATTTGCATTTCTACCAGTTACCTACAATATTCAGAGTTGTAAGTACCTCAAAAGACAACAAGAGAGGCAAACTTCCTATAATCAGAGTTAGATAATGACTAGTTTTCCTGAATAAGTTCTTTTGGTCCAGTTCAGAGTCTTTCACGGGTTTACCTGGTGAGGTTCAGGGGTAGTTTGGCATCTTGAGGTTACAGTTCCCCACAAAAATAAGCTTATTAGCCATGTATAAACATATTTCTTATGAGGCAGTATGAGGTAGACTCTCTGAAGAGCCAGTATGAGACTCAAGTTTGAACCTGTGTCTATTACTGTCTTTCCAGTGTGATAGTGTCACATGTAGAATCAGAGCACCAGGGCAGTTATTTGCCTACATATTTCCTCCATATTTGTCTGAAGCCAGCTGTGTGGAATAAACCCAGTGGTGGACTGCAGACCATTATAAAGGCCACTGAATTGTAACACTTTAGATGTAAAAAGAGTACATTTTATTTTATGTGAATTTTGCCACAATAGAAAAGGAGCAATAAGAAAAGCCAGTCAGAAAAAATTGACCTGATTCAGAAATGAAAATAAGATCTGTACATGTATTGTTGACCTATATGAGGACACGTGTAAATCATTTGAGATTTGGTTAAAAAGATTCTACTTGTGGATTAATTTTTTAAGGGAATTCCAGAAGAGGAAAATCACCCCATGAAAGATAGTTTAACTTTGTAGAATGCTATTGAGGATGATTGTATAAGGAAAAGAGACGTTTTTGTAGGTTTAGCAATATGGATGTCATTGGTAATGTTGACAATAGCATTTTAAGTGTAGAATTATAAATTGGACTGAACTGGGTGGAAAGGAAATTGTGATGTTTTAAAAATCCCCTATATGTTTTCTTAAATTAATGTTTTCTTCATGTAACACAAATAACTTTGAATATATACACAAACACATTCATATAAGTAATTTAAAATAGAATAAATATGTGTTAAATATTTACTTTAAAATACAATGTGTACAGTGGGTTACTATGCAATGAAACAGATACTCTTAGGAACTTAGTGAGTGTGAAAATTTTTGCAATGTATTAAATAAATATTAGACTTGAAAAGTTTCTTGCACTTTACAAGCTTTCAGTTTTTCTACCCCCATCTCACATTTTTATATATTTTGTTTACTGTTTCAACTAGTGAAAATTAATGTTGGTCTTTAAAAAAACTAAACCTCTGAATATAAAAAATGCATTATCCCTGTAAAGTATTTTTTAAAAAACAAGTGAGAAATGTGGAAAGAGAATCACCTGAAATAAATCCCATCAATTAGAGAAAATCAATGGAGAATTCTTAGCATAATCTACAGTCTATGTGGCCAAGTCTCTGCAGGGAATTGCATTACAGAATTAGAATAGTTGTTAAAAGAAATTTTTAAAGAACTCCACATTGATTTTCATCACCTTGAAAAACGTTATAAAGTATTCACTCCATGCACCATAACAACACTTCTCAGAATTATCTTTCCTTTCTATCCCAACTCTCTCATTCTTGGAAACTACTTTATAGTTTCTCATTCACCAAACCACAGGCTTTCTCTGATAACCAGCTAGTTACTACTGTTCATGCTTGCTTCTCTTTTTTGGGTCTTAATGAAGTTGATTAAATAGATCATCTGGGTTCTTTTTTGGTTTTCTTTATTTCCCTCCTTGATACTGCATCACTAAACTCTCATGTGTCAGTTTGGCAAATATTGACCCATACTTATGGTGTTGGGAAGGGAAAGAGCTGACCTAGCCAAAGCGAAATTTATTTGGAGAGAGAATGAATACTCATGTTAATGTACTTTTCCCTACCAAATACTCAAGTTAGTCAATCTTTATTATGGAAATACATCCATTTTAATTATGCTATCAAGATTCTCTAATATTAATTCAAGCCTACCCCTATCCACTTCTACAGAGTGAATCAAATTCCTCTTGGATACTTTTGAAAGTACTACCACTCTCCACTGGTTTAGGCTCTTGCAAATCTGTGTTTAAATTGTGAGCTTCTAGGTAGACAATTAAGCCACTGTTCTTCCCCCATATACACACTTCTACCTAGGTCTGTCTCAGGCACAGACAACTACTAATCTGCTGTCCCTAAGGATTTACCTATTATGGATATTAACTATATGGATATGTCATGTAAATGGAATCATGCAACATGTGACATTTTGTGAGTGACTTATTTCACTTAGCATAGTATTGTCAAGGGTTGATTTATGTTGAAGCATGTATCAGCACATATATCATTTGACCCTTGAACAAACAGGTTTGAACAGTGCAGGTCCATTTATACATGCATTTTTTGTCAATAAATACATACTCTAGTGCTATATTATCCACAGTTGGTCGAATCTGTGATTGTAGAACTGTGGATATGGAGGACCAAAAAACATTTGGGTTGTTTCTACTTTGAAGCAGTTGTGAATAGTGCTAGTATGAATATTATTTGAACAGCTGGTTGCAGTTATTTGAGATATACAAAGAGGAGTAGAGTTGCTGAGTCATATTCTGTTTAACTCTTGACGAACCACTAAAGTTATCCCATAGCAGCTACAGTACAGTTCAGTCATTCTGTCATGTCCTACTCTTTGAGACCCCATGGACTGCAGAATGCCAGGCTTCCCTGTCCATCACCAACTTCCGGAGATTCCGCAAACTCGTGTCCACTGAGTCCAGTGATGCCATCCAACCATCTCATCCTCTGTCATCCCCTTCTCCTCCTGCCTACAATCTTTCCTGACACCAGGGTCTTTTCAAATGAGTCAGTTCTTCGCATAAGGTGGCCAAAGTATTGGAGTTTCAACTTCAACATCAGTCCTTCCAATGAATATTCAGGACTGATTTCCTTTAGGATAGACTGGTTAGATCTCCTTGCAATCCAAGGGACTCACTCTCAAGAGTCTTCTCCAACATCACAGTTCAAAAGCATCAATTCTTCAGCGCTCAGCTTTCTTTATCGTCCAACTCACATCCATACATGACTCCTGGAAAAGGCATAGCTATGATTAGATGGAACTTTGTTGACAAAGTAATGTCTCTGCTTTTTAATGTGCTGTCTAGTATGGTCATAGCTTTTCTTCCAAGGAGCAAGCGTCTTTTATTTTCAAGGCTGCAGTCACCATCTGCATTGATTTTGGAGCCCCCTAAAATCAAGTCTGTCACTATTTCCATTGCCCATCTATTTGTCATGAAATGATGGGACTGGATTCCATGACCTTAGTTTTCTGAATGTTGAGTTTTAAGCCAACTTTTTCACTCTCCTCTTTCACTTTCATCAAGAGGATCTTTAGTTCTTCTTCACTTTCTGACATTATGGTGATGTCATCTGCATATCTGAGGTTATTGATATTTCTCCTAGCAATCTTGATTCCAGCTTGCGCTTCATCCATTCCAGTATTTCTCATGATGTACTCTGCAAAAAGTTAAATAAACAGAGTGACACTATACAGCCTTGATGTACTCCTTTATCAATTTGGAACCAGTCAGTCGTTCCATGTCCAATTCTAACTGTTGCTTCCTGACCTGTATACAGATTTCTCAGAAGGCAGGTCAGGTGGTCTGGTAGTTCCATCTCTTGAATTTCCCACAGTTTGTTGTGATCCACACAGTCAAAGGCTTTGGCATAGTCAATAAAACAGAAGTAGAAGTTTTTCTGGAACTCTTTTGCTTTTTCGATGATCCAGTGGATGTTGGCAATTTGATCTCTGGTTCCTCTGCCTTTTCTAAATCCAGCTTGAACATTTGGAAGTTCACGGTTCACATACTGTTGAAGCCTGACTTGGAGAAATTTGAGCATTTCTTTGCTAATGTGTGAGATGAGTGCAAAGATGTGGTAGTTTGAGCTTTCTTTGGCATTGCCTTTCTTAGGGATTGGAATGAAAACTGACCTTTTCCAGTCCTGTGACCACTGCTGGGTTTTCCAAATTTGCTGGCATGTTGAGTGCAGCACTTTCACAGCATCATCTTTTAGGATTTGAAATAGCTCAACTGGAATTCCATCACCTCCACTAGCTTTATTTATAGTGATGCTTCCTAATGTCCACTTGACTTTGCTTTCCAGGATGTCTGGCTCTTGGTGAGTGATTATACCATCGTGGTGAATCTGGGTCATGAAGATCTTTTTTCTATAGTTCTCTGTATTCTTGCCAACTCTTAATATCTTCTGCTTCTTTTAGGTCCATATCATTTCTGTCCTTTATTGTGCCCATCTGCATGAAATAGTCCCTTGGTATCTCTAATTTTCTTGAAGAGATCTCTAGTCTTTCCCATTCTATTGTTTTCCTCTATTTCTTTGCATTGATCACTGAAGAAGTTTTTCTTATCTCTCATTGCTATTCTTTGGAACTCTGCATAGCAAGTACACCATATTATATTCCTGTCACCAATGTGTGATGATGCTATTTCTCTGAATTGTCCCCATCACTTGTTATGTTCATTAAAAAAAAATTATAGCCCTCTTACTTGGTGTGAAGTCTTCCCTGATGGCTCAACAGTAAAGAATCTGCCTGCAATGCAGGAGACCCAAGTTGGAAATCTCAGTCAGGAAGATCTCCTGCAGAAGGGAATGGCTATCCACTACAGTATTCTTGTCTGGAGAATTCCATGGAGAGAGGAACCTGGTGGGCTACAGTCAATGGAGTCGCAAAGAGTCAGACAACTGAATGCCTAACACTTTACTTGGTGTGAGGTGATATTTCAGTGTGGTTTTGATTTGCATTTTTCTAATTAATGATATTGAACATCTTGTCATGTGCTTGTTGGCTATTTGTATGTGTTCTTTGGAGAAATGTTTATTCATGACCTTTGCCCATTTTTGTTTTTAATTGGATTGTTTATTCTTGTTGAGTTTAAAGAGATTTTCAGAAATTCTAGATACTAGATCCATATCAGATATGTGTTTTTGTGATCCCCATGGACTATAGTCCACCAGGTTCCTCTGTCCATGGGATTTACCAGGAAAAAAATACTAGAGTGGTCGCTATTTCCTTCTCCAGGGGATTGAACCTGGGTCTCCTGCATTGTAGGCAGATTCTTTACCATCTGAGCCACCAGGGAAGCCTATTAGATATATGAGGTTGTCTTTTTAACTTTTTTTCTAGTGTCCTTTGATGCAAAAGTTTTTTAATGGTGATGTTCAATTTATCTGAAAATTTTTATGTTGCTTATGCATTTGTTGTCATATTTAAGAAAATGTTACCAAAACCAAGATCTTCCTAGGTATTTGTGGTGCTTCTCCAGGTTTGTCATGTTCTGTCTAGCCTATTACTCACCATATGTTTACTTTTTAGTTTTGTGATTTTAGTACTTATATCTTTGGTTTATCTTAAGTTAAATTCTGTAGATACTATCAGTAAAGTCCAATTTCATTCTTTTCCATTTGAATATAGACTTAGGACCATTTCTTAAAGAGACTATTTTTCCCCATTGAATGATCTAGATATGCTAGTCAAAAATCACTTGAATATAAATAACATGGGAGTGTTTCTGAAACATGAATTCTAATATATTTGCTTACATGTCTACCTTTATGCCTTTAATACACTATTGTGGTTGCTAAAGATTTGTAGCAAGTTTTGAAATTGGAAAGTGTGAATCCTCTCAGTTTTGTTACTATTTCAAGGCTGTCTATTCAATCTTCAGAATGAACCAACCTTGCCAACACTTGATCTCATATTACTAGCTTCCACCATGGGCAAAAGATTATAGTTGGGAAAAACCATAGGCTATGCTAAAAGCCTAGGATGAAAAGGTGGAGAGAGTGTTGATTAGCTGAATATGGACTTTGAAAAACTCCTATGTGAAAGTGCTTACAATTTACTCTGTTGATGTGGTAGATTGCATTGCTCAGTTTCCAAGTGTTGAACAAGTCTTGTATACCTGCAATAAATACCACTTGGTACTGGTATATAATTCTTTCTATACATTGTAGAATTTGCTTTGCTAATAAATTGTTAAGAATTTTATATCTATGTGCATGAAATTATGAGAAAGGTTAGATAAAAATGAAAGAAGATACTAAAAATGGAAAGATACATCATTCTTATTGGCGGGAAGGCTTATTATTTCAAACATTTCAATTCTTTTCAGATTAGCCTATAGATTTATAGTAATTTCAATCACAATTCCAAGCAAGTTATTAGATACACTAGAAAATTGATTCCAGAAATGTAATTGACTTTTGAGGGACCTAGAGTAGGCTAAAAAATCTTGAGAAGGAACAAGAAGTTTGGAAAGACATGCAGAAACTAGGAGTAGCTCTAACAAAATATGTAAAAGACCTCTACAATTAAACTATTAAATATTGTTGATAAAAATTATATGGATCATTTAAATAAAATGGAGAGCATTCTGTGTTTATAGATGGGAAGCTTTGATATTATAAAATATCATTTCATTGATAATCAGTCTGTTGGTTCAACATAATCCCAATCAAAAGTTCCAAAGTTTTATTTTGTGGAAACTGACAAGTTGACTTCAAAATTTTAATGGAAATTCAAAGGACCAACTATAAGTAGGCAATGCAGTTTTAAACAGAAGAACAAAGTTGCAAGAATTTAGTAGATATAAAGTATTATTAAGCCATAGTAGTTAAAATTGTATGATATTGGTGAAAGGATAGTTCAGTTCAGTTCAGTCGCTCAGTTGTGTCCAACTCTGTGCAGCCCCATGGACTGTGGCACGCCAGGCCTCCCTGTTCATCACCAACTCTGAGAGTTTACTCAGACTCATGTCCATTGAGTCAGTGATACCATCCAAACATTGCATCCTCTGTCATCCCCTTCTCCTCCCGCCTTCAATCTTTCCTGGAGTCAGGGTCTTCTTCAATGAGTCAGTTCTTCATATCAGGTGGCCAAAGCATTGGCGTTTCAGCTTCAGCATCAGTCCTTCCAATGAATATGCAGGACTGATTTCCTTTAGGGTGGACTGTTTGAATCTCCTTGCTGTCCATGAGACTCTCAAGAGTCTTCTTCAACACCACAGTCCAAAAGCATCAATTCTTTGGCTATCAGCCTTCTTTATAGTCCAACTTTCTCATTCATACATGACTACTGGAAAAATCATAGCTTTGACTAGATGGACCTTTGTTGGTAATGTCTCCGCTTTTGAATGTGCTACCTAGATGGTTATAACTTTTCTTTCAAGGAGCAAGCATCTTTTAATTTCATGGCTGTAGGCACCATCTGCAGTGATTTTGGAATCCAAAAAAGTAAAGTCTGTCACTGCTTCCCCATCTATTTGCCATGAAGTGATGGAACCAGATGCCATGATCTTAGTTTTCTGAATGTTGAGTTTTAAGCCAACTTTTTCACTCTCCTCTTTCACTTTCATCAAGAGGCTCTTTAGTTCTGAGAGAGTCAATTCCTAGACAGGTTGATAAGAAGTCTAGGGGTCCTCAAGGAGAGAAGGGTCTGGAATTCTCAAAGAGGAAGGAAGGACAAACTCTTTTGTCCCTCTACATTCCTTAGGGTTATATAACAATAATGTATCCTGCTTGAGGACAGTCTCTGGAAAAAGCCTTCTGGCCAATCCCATTATCTTAAGGTGTGAATTATGGGAGTAGGTCTAGTGAGGTCTTTACAACCTCCAGACATTCTTTTGATTCACTGTAATAACTAATTAGAGAGTATATAACTCCATGGCTAACAGTAGCAAGGGGGTACTCTTTCTGCCCCCTTCTCATGCCTATGTCAGAAGCTTTCTCTAGCTCCTTTATACTTTAATAAAACTTTATTACACAAAAGCTCTGAGTGATCAAGCCTCATCTCTGGCCCAGGGTTGAATTCTTCTCCTCCGGAGCCCAAGAATCCCGACGTCTTTGCATGGTTCAGCAACAACCTTTCAGTTCTTCTTTGCTTTCTGCCATAAGGGTTGTGTCATCTGCATATCTGAGGTTATTGATATTTCTCCCAGCAATCTTGATTCCAGTTTGTGCTTCATCCAGCCTACTGCTTCTCATGATGTACTCTGCATATAAGTCAAATAAACAGGGTGACAATATACAGTCTTGTCGTACTCCTTTTCCAATTTGATACCAGTTTGTTGTTCCATGTCCAGTTCTAACTATTTCTTCTTGACCTGCATATAGATTTCTCAGGAGGCAGGTCAGGTGGTCTGGTTTTCCCATCTCTTGAAAATTTTCCACAGTTTGTTGTGATCCGCATAGTCAAATGCTGTGGCATAGTCAATAAAGTAGAAGTAGATGCTTTTCTGCAACTCTCTTGCTTTTTTGATGATCCAAAGGATGTTGCCAATTTTTCTCTGGTTCCTCTGCCTTTTCTAAATCCAGCTGGAACATCTGAAAGTTATACAGACTGACAAATGAAAGAGAATAGAGAATTCGGAAGCAGACCTACCTGTATATGTTTACTTGATTTGTGAATAAGTGAAAGTCGCTCGGTCATGCCCAACTCTTTGCAACCCAATAGACTATACAGTCCCTTGAATTCTCCAGGCCAGAATTCTGGAGTCAGTAGCTGTTCCCTTCTGCAGGAGATCTTCCCATCCCAGGGATTCAAACCAGATCTCCTGCATTGTAGGTAGATTCTTTACCAGTTGAGCCACCAGGGAAACCTAAGAATACTGGAGTGGGTAGCTTATCCCTTCTCCAGGGAATCTTCCCAAGCCAGGAATTGAACCAGGGTCTCCTGCATTGCAGGCAAATTCTTTACCAGCTGAGCTACTAGGCAAGCCTGATTTGTAACTAAGGGAGCACTGAATTATAATGATAAATTTGAACATATGCATACTTCTTGTCTTTGAATCCCATTCCTAGGTATATACCCAATATAAAATATTTTTATATGTGAAATATTTTCACAAAATTCATATTCATAAAAGTTCATCGAATGCTGAATGGATAGTTCAATTGTGGTATAGTCATATAATGGAATATTATGTACTTGGTGTGCTAAGTTGCTTCAGCTGTTCTGACTATTTGCAACCCTATGGACTGTAGCCCACCAGGCTCCTCTGTCCATGAAATTCTCCAGGCAAGAATACTGGAGTGGATTGCTGTGCCCTCCTTCAGGGTTTCTTTCTGACCCAGGGATCAAACCCGTGTCTGTTATGTTTCCTGCACTGGCAGGCAAGTTGTTTACCATCAGTGCCACTTGGGAAGCCATTCTGTACTGTAATACTATATAACAATTAGAATTAGCACTCTAGAACTACACGCAAAATCATGAATGCCTTACAGACAGTGTTGAGTGAAATGCCAGACACAATATAATATATGCTTTATGATTTCACTTATATCAAGATGAAAACTGGCAAAACTTCTCTATGGTATTAGATATCAAAAGAGTGGTTACTCTTGGGGAAAATAATATGTGGGAATTAGCACAATAGATTATTCTGGGATGTTGGTAATGTTCTGTTTCTTGTGTGTGTGTGCTAAGTCGCTTCCATTGTGTCTGAATCTGTGACCCTATGGACTGTAGCCGGCCAGGCTCCTCTACCCCTGGGATTCTCCAGGCAAGAATACTGGATTGGGTTGCCATGCCCTCCTTTGTTTCTTGATCTAGGGGCTAATTGCATAAGTTTGTTCAGTTTTGAAAATAATTTGAGCTGCTTACTTATGATGTGAGTACTTTTAGGTATGTGTATGGTATTCATATTAGAAGGGAAAAACAAAACCTTTCTATAAAAAGAAAATTTGGGAGTAAGTTAGGCTCTACGTTTTCATAAAATGAGTTTCTAGGGCAATTCTAATGGATGCAAATTTATATGGAAGTAATTGAAGGAAGTATTTATTGGCAAGGCCATGATGGCATACCCAAAACGATTTTGAGATAGCTGGAATACATGCACAGCATGAAAACCCTGATATATTATTCCACAGAATAGTGTTTATCATACAGTGAAAACTGTAAGCCATAAACCTCATTTGAAGTGGTATAACTTCCTAGAAATTTTATATCAGATATACTACTTACTGTACAAAATATATTTTTTCTGAGTTGTACCTGCTCAATACCTAATATCTCATACATTCTATCAGAAATATCATGCAAGTTTTGTGTATTTTTTCACTTTTCACTTCAGTGTTGATACACATTAGGCATATTTAAAGTTTATACAGAGAGGAAATAAAACAGAATAGAGATTACTATGCAGACACCAGCAATGATATGATGATCTAGGGAAAATTACATCCACTTATTTTGTAGTTCTGTTGGTTACTCACACTTTGCATTCTAATTCCTCTGCTCTGTTGCCCACTATAATGTGTTGGAAAACATTCTTGCTGAGAGAGTTTGGCTTTAAAATCTGGTAGTGCTGTGTAAGATATACTCCACAATTCATTGCATCAAGAATAGACTGTTTGTACGTGTTTGGTTTATTTTAGTAGTATCTTGTAATATCTGTATATTGTCACCTTGCTTATTTAATTTATATACAAAATAAATCATGCAAAATGCCAGGCTGGATGAAGCACAAGCTGGAATCAAGATTGCAGGGAGAAATATCAATAACCTCAGATATGCAGATGACACCACCCTTATGGCAGAAAGCAAAGAGGAACTAAAGAGCTTCTTCATGAAGGTGAAAGTGGAGAGTGAAAAAACTGGCTTAACATTCAACATTCAGAAAACTAAGATCATGGCATCTGGTCCCATCACTTCATGGCAAATAGATGGGGAAACAATGGAAACAGTGAGAGACTTCATTATTATTATTATTATTTGGCTCCAAAATCACAGCAGATGGGTGACTGCAGCCATGAAATTAAAAGATACTTGCTCCTTGAAAGAAAAGCTATGACCAATCTAGACAGCATATTAAAAAGCAGAGACATTACCTTGCCAACAAATGTCCGTCTTTGATGCTGAAGCTGAAACTCCAATATTTTGGCCACCTGTTTTGAAGAATTGACTCCTTGGAAAAGACCCTGATGCTGGGAAAGATTGAAGGCGGGAGAAGGGGATGACAGAGGATGAGATGGTTGGATGGCATCACTGACTTGATGGTCATGAATTTGAGCAAGCTACAGGAGTTGGTGAAGGACAGGGAAGCCTGACTTGCTGCAGTCCATGGGGTCCCAAAGAGTCAGACATGACTGAGCAACCAAATTGAACTGAACTGCAGTATTTGGACACATAATTTTTGATGGTAGAACAACTCATTCTGGAGTCATTGAAATGCCACATTGTGGATATACCTGTTTCTAATTGTTGAAGCCTTCTCGTTTAACTATAGTCTATTGTATTCTACCTACTTGACCTGGGGTAGATCTTTGAGCTCTTTTGGATTTCACTTTCATATGTAGAAACATAAACAAGTATTAAGTGGATTCCATCATTTATTCACTTAATAAATATTTATCAAGCATCATAGATAGGGATGCCAAGATGAAAAATACATCCCCAGCCCTGTGAGACAAAAATTTAATTAAATAAAGAATAAACTGTTGCATCAAATTCGTGTCTTTCATTTATTATTTTTCTCATCCCATTTTGGAATCAGGCTATTTGAGGAATTTCATGTAGCCCTACATTTATGACAGAAAAGTGCTGCTGTGTTGATTCCCTACCACCAAAACAATAATGCCTGAAAGTTAAGAGGTATCATTTCCTTGCTGATAATTATGTATCTTCTAGTTTTAAGCTGCTGTAATTCTATGCTATTTGAACAGCAAGATCAGTTGAGGTTTATTCCCCATTAAATTGTTTGCTGAAATAGTAGAAATGGATGTGAACAAATATAGTTGGAAAATAAAGTTTAAATAAATATAGCCAGAGTTTTTTTTTACAAGAGAGCTTTCATGCAAGTGTTAGTGTATGCTATGAATCTCTAAGAAACAAACAAGCTTTGAAACTTCCCAAAATGATTTGACCAGAGAAATATTTCCTGAGAAGCACATTTCGATTAAGATTCAAACTTGGATGAAATCTGTCCTGTCTCACACTGATTATCTGTTATTTCTACAGAATCTACTCAATACCACTTGAAGTTGCCCTGCCTTTGTAATCTTACTACCAGTATTCTTGCTAAAGTCCAGGTTACATGTTACGAGGACTCCTGCTCTAGCGCTCTAATGCACGGATGTATCAGACATCCTCAGGGAGCAGTGGTTGTGCAGAACAGCACTTCTGGCTAGCAGAGTCCACGTGTTGCTTCTATGAAACTTCATATTCATTGCCTTGTATACCCATTCTCATCTCCAGGAAACTTGTCTCTCTTTATGCAACTATATTTCTAGGACATACTGTATGTTTAGAAATATCAATAGATTGTTTCTTAGGGAATAATGAAAGTGAAAATTTAGTGGCTCTCTTGTATTCCAACTCTGCGACCCTATGGACTCTAACCCGCTGAACTCTTCTGTCCATGGGATTCTCCAGGCAAAAATACTGGAGTGGGTAGCCATTCCCTTCTCCAGTGGATCTTCCTGACCAAGGGATAGAACCCCAGTTTCCTGCATTGTAGGCAGCTTCTTTACCATCTGAGCCAGCAGGGAAGCCCATAATGGATGAATACAATTAGATTTGCCTTCGTTATATGGTTTCTCAGAATTTTTCCTTGAGTGAAAGTGAAAGTTGCTCAGTTGTGTTCTACTCTTTGCAACCCATGAACTATCCAGTGCATGGAATTCTCCAGGCCAGAATACTGGAATGGGTAGCCTTTCCCTTCTCCAGTGAATCTTCCCAACCCAGGGATTGAAGTCAGGTCTCCCACATTGCAGGAATATTCTTAATCAGCTGAGTCACAAGGGAAGCCCAAGAATAGTGGAGTGGGTAGCCTATCCCTTCTCCAACGGATCTTCCCAACCCAGGAATTGAACCGGGTTCTCCTGTATTGCAGGCAGACTCTTTACCAACTGAACTATCAGGGAAGCCCAATATGCAGAGTAAATATTCAGAAAAGGACAGAGAATATATATTTTTACCAAAAATTTGGGACATAAATAGTTGTGTTTTGCTTTTGCAGAAAATTTATTAGCATTACAAAGCGTACTTCAGCCAGCATGCCTCGATATTGTTTCTCTCCAGCTGTTGTTTAAGAATGAACTCTGTCTTTTCAAATTCTGCTAGTCTGTTCCAAAGCAAGATTTTAGGCTTTTCATTCACTATGAAGACAGGAGCAAAAAAAAGGGGGAGGAAAAGTCAATCATACTTATGTATTTAATGTTCTTCCAAATCATAGCTACTTGTCTTCATTCACATTCTGGGAAAGTTGCTATATACTCTGATGAAATAAACACATGATAAAATTAATGTGGAATGGCATTTCAGCCTGGTGAAAATCAGCCAAATGGATTTATAGGGACAGCTACTTGTAAAGACTTTTAAGAGGAGATTGGAGGACAATATTGGGGTGGGGGGGCTTTTCTAAAATTGAGATCGTTTGTCTTATAGAGAGAGGACTATGTAAAAATCAAGATATTCCATTTTAATTGGATTTTTACAATTCTAATTGCTTTTCTTATGGAATGTGCAATATCTTTCTGAATGGAATTGTTGTCAAAATCAAGAACTTATTACTACAGATTTAAAGAATTGCAGAAATAAACTCTATATTTAACTAATTCCAATGAGTGATTGGTACATGGGGAAAGATGGCTAGAAGTTTTGAATCAGATTGTACTTCCCACATATCACATTTTCTTAAAATAATTATAATTCCAGGGATGAGGAAAATATTTTTTACCTCAGGATATCATGCTTCATCTAATATCACTTCATAATCCCTTCTATATGAGACTAGCACAATAAACACCTCTTGCATCTCTTTTCTGTGTTTCTAGCTGAATATTTGGCTCTTTGATAGGATGCAAGTTGGTTGAAATACAGTTTCTGTATCTAGACTGATTCAACTTGAAACCAGTTTATCAGTTGTTGAACGTGGGCAGGGTATTTATAACTTCTTTGTGCCTCAGTTTCCTTGCTGAAGGATGGGGTAATAACAGAACTTCTCCAGAATTGTTATTGCATTTAAGCAAGTTAATATTCATAAAACACGTGATAGTGCCTGGCCCATGACAGGTGTATATTAATGTTTGATATATGAAACAAAGACAGTTTTCAAAACAAAGAGGTGAACAAGAGTCAAGTATGTTTGGGGAAGCATATCGCTCACTTTATGAATAGTAAAAGACTAGTGTTTAAATCTTTTGGAGAGTTAGAGAACACTATTCTGTTTTCACACCACATTGAAAATTCAAAGATATAAATCACAGCAAGATCCTCTATGACTCACCCCCCAGAGTAATGGAAATAAAAACAAAAATAAACAAATGAAACCAAATTAAACTTAAACATTTTGGGAAAAAAAAAACAAAGGAAACTATAAGCAAGGCGAAAAGGCAGACTTCAGAATGAGAGAAAATAATAGCAAATGAAGGAACTAATAAAGAATTAATCTCCAAAATATACAAGTGGCCCATGCAACTCAATACCAGAAACATGAACAACCCAGTCAAAAAATGGGCCAAAGAAATAAAGAGACATTTCTCCAAAGAAGACATACGCATGGCTAATAAACACATGAAAAGATGCTCAACATCACTCATCATTCAGATCAGTTTGGTTAGTCGCTCAGTCCTGTCCCATTATTTGCAACCCCATTGACTGCACCATGCCAGGCTTCCCTGTCCTTCACCAACACTCAGAGCTTACTCAAACTCATGTCCATCGAGTCAGTAATGCCATCCAACCATCTCATCCTCTGTCGTCCCCTTCTCCTCCTGCCCTCAATCTTTCCCAGCATCAGGGTCTGTTCCAATGTCAGTTCTCATCAGGTGGCCAAAGTATTGGAGGTTCAGCTTCAACATCAGTCCTTGCAATGAATATTCAGGACTGATTTCCTTTAGAATTGACTGGTTTGATCTCCTTGTAGTCCAAGGGACTCTCAATGAGTCTTCTACAACACCACAGTTCAAAAGCATCAATTCTTCACTGCTCAGATTTCTTTATGGTCCAACTCTCACATCCACACATGACTACTGGAAAAACCATAACTTTGACTAGATGGACCTTTGTCGACAAAGTAATGTCTCTGCTTCTTAATATGTTGTCTAGGTTGGTCATAGCTTTTCTTCCAAGGAGCAAATGTCTTTTAATTTCATGATTTTGGAGCCCAAGAAAGAAAGTCTGTCAATGTTGCCATTGTTTCCCATCTATTTGCCATGAAATGATGGGACCAGATGCCATGATCTTCATTTTTTGAATGTTGAGTTTTAAGCCAGCTTTTTAACTCCCCTCTTTCAGTTTCATCAAGAGGATCTTTATTTCCTCCTTGCTTTCTGCCATAAGGATGGTGTCATCTCCATATCTGAGGTTATTGATATTTCTCCTGGAAATCTCGATTCCAGCTTGTGCTTCATCCAGGCCAGCATTTCTCATGATGTATTCTGCATAATTTAAATAAACAGGGTGACAATATACAGCTTTGATGTGCTCCTTTCCCAATTTGGATCCAATTCATTATTCCATGTCTGGTTATAACTGTTGCTTCTTGGCCTGCATACATTTTCTCAGGAAGCAGGTCAGGTGGTCTGGTAGTCCCATCTCCTGAAGAATTTTCCACAGTTTGTTGCGATCCACACAAAGACTTTGGTATAGTCAGTGAAGCAGAAGTAGAAGTTTTTCTGGAGCTCTCTTGCTTTTTCTATGATCCAGTGGATGTTGGCAATTTGCTTTCTGGTTCCTCTGCCTCTTCTAACTCTAGCTTGAACATCTGGAAGTTCATGGTTCCCATACTGTTGAAGCCTGACTTGGAGAATTTTGAGCATTATTTTGCTAGCATGTGAGATGAGTGCAATTGTGCGGTAGTTTGTGCATTCTTTGGCATTGCCTTTCTTTGGGATTGGAATGAAAACTGACCTTTTCCAGTCCTGTGGCCACTGCTGAGTTTTCCAAATTTGCTTTTGTATTGAGTGCAGCACTTGCTCAGTATCATCATTTAGGAATTGAAATAGCTCAGTTGAAATTCCATCAACTCCACTAGCTTTGTTTGTAGTGTGCTTCCTAAGGCCCACTTGACTTCACATTCCAGAATGTCTGGCTCTAGGTGAATGATCACATCATTGTGATTATCTGGGTCATGAAGATTTTTTTGTATAGTTCTTTTGTGTATTCTTGCCAGCTGTTCTTAATATCTTCTGATTTTGTTAAGTCGATATCATTTCTGTCCTTTATTGAGCCCATCTTTGCATGAAATATTCCCTTGGTATCTTTAATTTCCTTGAAGAGACCTCTGGTCTTTCCCATTCTATTGTTTTCCTCTATTTCTTTGCATTGATTACTGAGGAAAGCTTTCTTATCTCTTCTTGCTATTCTTTGGAACCCTGCATTCAGATGGGTATTTCTTTGCCTTTAGTTTCTCTTCTATTCTCATCTATTTGTAAGGCCTCCTCAGACAACCATTTTGCCATTCTTTATCTTTGGGATGGTCTTGATCACTGCCCCTTGCACAGTATCACGAACCTCTGTCCATAGTTCTTCAGGCACTCTGTCTGTCAGGTCGAATCCTTTGAATCTATTTCTCACTTCCACTGTATAATCAAAAGGGATTTGATTTAGGTCATTCCTCAATGGTCTAGTGGTTTTTCCCTAATTTCTTCAATTTAAGTCTGAATTTTAGAGAAATTCAAATCAAACCACAATGAGGTATTATCTCACACCAGTCAGAATGGCCACCATTAAAAGGTCGACAAACAATAAATGCTGGAGAGGATGTGGAGAAAAGGGAACCCTCTTACACTGCTGGTGGGAATGCAAACTGGTACAGCCACTATGGAGAACAGTGTGGAGATTCCTTAAAAAACTGGAAATAGAACTACCATAGGACCCAGCAACCCCTGCTGGGCACACACACCAAGGAATTCATATTTGAAAGAGACACATGTACCACAATATTCATTGCAGACTGTTTAAAATAGCTAGGACATGGAAGCAACATAGAAGTCCATCAGCAGATGAATGGATAAGGAAGTTGTGGTACATATACACATTGGAATATTGCTCAGCTATAAAGAAGAATACATTTGAGTCTGTTATTAATGAGGCGGATGAAACTGGATCCTATTATACAGAGTGATGTAAGTCAGAAAGAGAAACATTAATACAGTATATTAGTGCATATATATGGAATTGAGAAAGATTGTAGTGATGATCCTATATGCAAGGCAGTAAAAGAGATACACATTTAAAGAACAAACTTTTGTGCTATGTGGGAGAAGGCGAGGGTGGGATGATTTGAGAGAATAGATTTGAAACATGTATATTACCAAATATAAAATAGATGACCAGTGCAAGTTCAATGCTTGAAGCAGGACACTGAAAGTCAGTGCACTGGGACAACCCAGAGGGATGGAATGGGGAGTGAGGTGGGAGGGGGGTTTGGGACAGGGGATACATATATACCCATGGCTGATTCATGTCGATGTTTGGCAAAAACCACCACAATTTTATAAAGTAATTATCTTTCAATTGAAATAAATTAATAAAAAAAACACAAAATTCAAAGAGAGAAGCACAAATCTGTTCATAGACAGTGAAGTACAGACAAGGCAGTGAGTCTGGGTGCCCCTGGGCCTTGGAGTCAAACCAAGGAGAAAAGTCATCTGGTTTGATGGGATCAATAGAAGAATGTGGAACCCTAACTTGGTCTGTGCTTCTGTCACCCATACAGGCAGTACTCCCTAAAGAGAGCAAGCATTGGTCAAATTATTATATCAATATATAGAATAGAAAAATAACATCCTGCTGTATAGCACAGAGAACTATACTCAGTATCCTTTGATACACCATAATGGAAAGAAATATGAAAAGGAATGTTTATATATATATATATATATATATATATATATATATATATATATACACACACACATATATATATGTATATATAAATATACACACATTTATAACTGAATCACTTTGCTGTATGGTAGAAGTTAACATGACATTGTGAATCAACTATACTTTTTTTTAAAACTTAAGCAAAGAAGGGTATTTATTGATTCACATAACTGAAAAGTCCAGGGGATATATACTAGCTTCAGGTGTGGTTTGACCCAGGGGCACAAGCATTGTCATCAGGACTCAATCTCTCCATCATTTGTCTCTGCTTCCCTCTGTACTGGCTTCATTCCAACTATACTTCAATAAAAAAAATTTTAAACAAAAGAGATCAAAGATCAGGACAAGTTTGCAGACTATCTGCCAAGCATAGTTTGGAAGTAGGTACATTTCCTAACATTTTCTTAGAGTCCTTCAACACAGGGCAGCTATTTATCAGCTGGGGTTAGAGTGAGTGGGAGCAACTTTAGTCCAGACTAGAGAACATAAACCTGAGGCATATGATATCCAAAGATGGACTAGTTTTCTTTTTTTCAGGTATATAGGAGTTGGAAAAACATCTCATAGTTGACTGATGTTATGTTTCTTAACGAACCCATGCATTGTACTAGTTCACTTTTAAGTCAAAGTTTGGATAGCAAATTGAGAGAAACTAACTTCTGAGGTTGCAAAATTTGCCCAGTTCAATTAGAAAACCTTTTTTCTCCAGTGCTTTGGAACTCCCTAGCCCCATTCTTCTCAGTTAATGTTTGTTGGATCCCAGTTAATACTGAATACTTCTTTTTGATCTTTTTTTCCAGAGTAGTCCTCACTGCTTTTTTTTTTTTTTTAATCAATTCCCTTATCATATAGGCATTACCAGTAAAGTAGCAGGTGAATTTCTGATCTCTCCATTTTGATAATAATGCTATAAGAATCAGAGGAAATGAAACATCTGAGCTTGCCATTCATAGGTATAACAGCCATACTCCCTCCCCCCGCCCCCACAATTTGTATGCACTCAAATTCTATTCTCTTAACTTTTAATTAACTGGGAAAAAGTCATCTGGGATTTAGAACAAAGTGGAGTTCTCTTTTTTTGAAACATTATAATTTTCAAAGACTATATGTTAAACTTTATACAAAATTATTCCTTTCTTATTCTGAAGAAACAGGAGTAAGTGTTAAAACTTACTCCTGAAGGGATTATCAGTGGGTAGGCAAAGTAATAGTATATTACTTAATAACCTAAATGAGCTAATATGAAAGAATATTAATGAATGAAAAAATAAAGAAATACAATGATTATGAACACAAGCTTTGTTTGAGGTTTATTTTGGAAAGGACTTCATGTGTAATTGGAGGAGCCATGTTGAACTGGCTTACAAATCTGTAACAAGATATGATTTGGTTAATTATTTTTCCTTTTGTTGTGCAGTGTTAATAATTTTTACAACTCAACAAGATCCTATATATATTTGTTAATTTAACCCAGAGAAACCTCTAGATTCTCTTAGAACCCCTTACTTACCTGGTGTGTGAGAATTATGAAATTTTAAAATTGCCTGGTGCATGAATGATTAATATAAAGTGATATGCTTAATTTAAAAATGCCAGGTGAAGCTGGATTCCATGTTTGATGCCCATGAATGGGTTCCATAATGTCCCAGTTATCTATTGCTACATAACGAGCCATCTATTTGTTAGTTTTTTTGTTAGTCTTCCTTTGTAGTGTCAACTCCCTGTGGGAAAGATTCACGTCTATACCAATAGTGACTATTAAAATACCTAGTACCATGTGACTCAATGAATAAGGCTGATGCAGTCCATTTATTCATTTCTTTCAGTCATTTGTCTACACATTTATCAAGAGAACAAGTCCATTTAGTGGCAGTGTTAGAACTCAAACACATCTTCTCATTCTGTTTATATTTAGTGTTTTATCTATTTCACCTTTTCACTTTTTTCACAGGGTATCACAATTTGTAAAGCATTTAAAATACAATATTATCTCAATTATTACAAATGCTCTGGTAAATTGTCAGTATTGTTCTCACTTTACAGATGTGGCTCAGAGAGGTTAAATTCTTTTCTCCAAATAACAAAATTAATGAGTAGTCTTACTGATATAGCTCCATCTTGATCAGAGTTCTCACACCATCTGTTGATTTTTTTCCCCCACTTAACCACAGTGTGAATTAATTGATTAGCTCTTTTTTGGTTTAAAAATGAGTATCAATAACTGCATTGGCAGTGTTTATTTATAAAGATCTTCTAAGATGTTAATTTGAACAACTTTAGGATCGTGGATTTTTTTCCCCTTCCATTATAAAATCAGTGAATTGAGGCATCTGTTTTGCAAGATGAACATGTTGAAAACCATTTTCAAATGACCTTCTTTTGGTACTGAACTTCAGGTTGACAGTAAGACATCATTTAAAAGTAACATCTCAATGATGGAGTGTGTGATTAACATAGACTTCTTTATGAATATTTATCAGTTAGTTTGCTATTTGACCAACACTTTAGAATTTAGGACTTCCCTGGTGGCTCAGATGGTAAAGCATCTGTCTACAATGCAGGAGACCCGGGTTCAATCCCTGGGTCAGGAAGATCTCCTGGGAAAAGAAAACGGCAACCCACTCCAGTATTCTTGCCTGGAAAATTCCATGGAAGGAGGAGCCTGACAGGCTACAGTCCATGGGGCCACAAAGAATTGGATACGACTGAGCAACTTCACTTTCACTTTAGAATTTATATGTGTGTATTGTGTGTGTGTGTGTTTGTGTTCACTAATTTATTAGAAGTACTTTATCAGATAATATTTAAAGTCAAAGATTTGAGTCCCACGTACCTTTTTACTTTGTTCCTCAAACATCTGCTATTCATAAAAACAGACTATTTTGACATGAAAATATTTAATCTCAGCTGGTCACTTTGAATAGTGATTTAATGAAAACTAACCCAGTACATTAGATGGCTATATTTTGTGAATATGAAGTCCTCTCCATAATCATCTGGATACATATTCAGATCATATGAGTGAGGGTGGTGGTAGAAATGCTGAAGGATGACTTGTGGCTTCTGCTTTTCAGAGACTTTAGATAAACACAAATATGCCTATATGCAAATGAACTTGAAGAAACGCCGAGATCATTAAAAAGACCCTAGTGCTAGAGGAGACAGTTTTCATTTCTCTAAATTGTTTCTGACCTGATTGTTTTTTATCTTGCTTATAATAAGAGATCTGTTAGATATAGTATATTGGACACCAACTTAGGCTCAAATTCTAAGGGCAGTTTTCCATTCTTAAGGTATAATTAACTATAGACAATTAGCTGCAGGTGGTAAAATAATAGACACAGTTCATTACACATGAAATTAGCCAACTGTTGGCTTTTGGGGCGAGTTTCTCTAGCAATTGACCACTTAAAACTTATTTAGTGAGTTCAAGCAGCTGATTACACACAACAATTATTTGATCATCTAATTTTTCCACAAGCAGTTAATCTGGAACTGACAACTGTATATGATTAATAGAATGGCTGTGTAAGCTCATTCATTATAAAGGTGTCTTGTAAGCCTGCCTAGAACACTGAGGGGAGAATGCAAGAGGCTCTGAATAGATTTAGTCTGCACAAGAGGTATCATGTAGCTGTCACAGATTTGTGCAGGCAGGCAAGAAGGTTTAGAAATTTAGATTCAGTCAGTAAACATGAAACTCCAATACTTTGGCCACCTGATGTGAAGAGCCAACTCATTGGAAAAGACCCTGATGCTGAGAAATATCGAGGGCAGGAGAAGAGGGTGACAGAGAATGAGGTGGTTGGATGGCATCACCAACTCAAGGGACATGAGTTTGAGCAAACTCAGGGAAATAGTGAAGGACAGGGAAGCATAGTGTGCTACAGTCCATAAGGTCGCAAAGAGTCGGACATGACTTAGAAACTGAACAACGACAGCAAGTAAACATGTACCAAGTGCCTATTTTGTGCCAGGCACCGTTGTTGGTACGAGAATATAAAGAGAGGAAAAAATACGTTCTGTGCTTTCAAGTAGCTTGCAATCCAGCTGTGTATATATCAAGTATTATATGACAATAGGTATGAAATCAAAGTGCTGTAGAATGTCTGATGAAAATGATAAATCATTTTAAATCTAGGTATTCTATCTCTACTCTTAGTCTAAGCCACCATAATTACATGTCTGAATTTCTACAAGGCTGGCCACTTGGTTATTTGGTTGTCTGCCCACATACTATCTCCTCAGAGAAGCCCTTCTCATCACCTCCATTGAAATGAACTCACCACTCTAACCTTCAGTCACTTATTTTTCTTCATAGGTCTTATCACTACTCAAACTTATATTGTGTATTTATCTTTTGATTAAACATCTCTGAAGTAGACTGTAAGTCTTCTGATAGCAGGATCATTATATATATTGGTCATTGCTCTATGAGTTGCCAGAACAGTGTGTTTCATAGATTATCTTTTCAACATTTTAATTATATGACTTATAGACTAGATCATCATTGAGGGTTTCAGGAAGAAAATGTTATTTTACCTTAGGTATTTTTAGATTGTTACCATTGATTAAGTACTGCTGTGTTTCAGTCAATGCAAATATTTGGCCTTGTGGAATGAGCTTTCATTTCACAGGACAGAGAAGACAAGAAAGGGAATTTCTAGCAAGTTAAGATAACTTTTTGAGCAAGGAAGGGATGTGTTCAGAGCTACATTTGAAACAGACAGGCAATAGGACTCTGCAGTAGGCCCTCACAGTGACTGATATTAGAGAAGAAAAAGTGGGCAATATAGTCATTGCAACAGTCTGAAGTAACAAAGGTTTATTAAGGAGAATACAATATTCCAGCGTTCAAATGCTATAACATAATATCTGCAGTTGAATTTTCTTTAGGCCTAATAAGGGAGACACATGGCATTGTCACAAAGACTGAACAGATTGACTGTGGGCTGAAACATAGGATTTATATTATGATTAACACCTTGCCCCCTGGCCCCCAATTACAAAGCTTCCAGAGGATGTCAAGCTCTCCTGGTAGTAATATAGACAAAGAAGGTAAAACCTCATAGTGGGAGAAAGGAAGTTGAAAAAGTTATGCATGTCTACCTCTCTGCAGGTTCCAGTTTCTGGTGTTTTTGAAAGATCAAGTCTCTGGCACCAGTCAGAGGGTAGAGATTAGATGGTGCTAAATAGAGCTCTATCACATGGCTCATTTAGTTTTCTTTTGTTCCCAACTTGACCACTATTTTGAGGCCTTCTGACCTCAAGGGCTCTCACTGGAAGCAACTGCTTCCCATTAGCTTGTCTCTCAAGGTGGGGATCAAAAGTCCTACTTTTGGATGAACTGCTTCATCCACATACTGAAGCATCAAGGTTGTCTTTTAACAGAACGGACTTGTGTGACTGAGTTGAGAGCCAAACTGGCTGCTTTCTTTTATAGAATCCTATTGTTTCTAGAAAGAGTAACTGGCAGACAAATATGGTCATTCATCTCTCCTCTTTGGCAAGCATTTTATCAAAATGATATAAATGAGCTTATAACCTCAAGGAAATTAACTGAAAACATTTGTTCCCAACAGTAAAAATCAAGCTTCAAACTGTTAAAGTATAGACTTTGGAAAATTTGTGTCTGTTGCTCTAAGTTTGACAGCTTCCCAATACATGAAGTTTTTCTCTGATCAGACTGGAAGTAATCTTAAGAAATATGACTTTTGATACTGTATAGTGAAATATTTCAATATTTGGAGGATCTATATAATTCTATGAACATTTTCCAAATGACCCAGGTAGGATGTTAAGAATCACAAATGACCTACTCAACATGCAAGATAGTCCCATGGATTGTAATCAAGGATGAAAATTTAATCTATATGACTTCAGAGTCCACAATCAACTAATCTTGGCTATGTTAAGGGTTAAAAAGTAATATCTCAACTGACAGCCTTACTTTCTTTTCCCAATATGACAAGTATTCTAAATCAGTTTAATTTATGGTACTTATAAATTTTTATTTGGGTACCAAAACAACAATTCAAAAATGCAATTAATATCTGAAGGAAATGGCTTCAAAAAGTGTTGAAAAATGTGACTTCAGGCTTTTGGGGACGATTAATTCATGGGCATTCTTTTCCATGAGGATTATCTTGCTGCTGAGTATAAACCTTTAAAAGACTGTCAGTTCCAGGGCTTAATCTTGAGAATGTGATTGGAGAGCTCAGAGATGGCTGATGTGATGCATAATTACCTGAAAAGCAAGACATGTCTTCTCTTAGCTGCATGGCCAAGAGATAGGAAGACAAAGCTTTGACTCAGTCAGCATTTCTTTATACTGAGATGACTTCTAACTTGCCAGGCAACACATCCAGCTTTGTCTAAGTAATCCATCTCTTTATTTTCAAGCAAACAAAATGAGGATACTATTCAATCAAGACATAACTGAATTAAAAAAGATAGTTGATAAAATAAATTTTTGGCTTCCTAAGAAATGGTTGTTGTTGTTTAGTCACTAAGTCATGCCCGACTCTTTTGTAGCCCCAAGGATAGTAACCCTCCAGGCTCCTCTGTCCATGGGATTTCCCAGGCTAGACTACTGGAGTGGGTTGCCATTTCCTTCTCCAGGGGATTTTCCCAATCCAGGGATTGAACCCACATCTCCTGCAGATGGTGATTGCAGCCATGAAATTAAAAGACGCTTACTCCTTGGAAGGAAAGTTATGACCAACCTAGACAGCATATTAAAAAGCAGAGACATTACTTTGTCAACAAACGTCCATCTAGTCAAGGCTATGGTTTTTCCAGTAGTCATGTATGGATGTGAGAGTTGGACTATAAAGAAAGCTGAGCATGGAAGAATCGATGCTTTTGAACTGTGGTATTGGAAAAGACTCTTGAGAGTCCCTTGGACTGCATCGAGATCCAACCTGTCCATCCTAAAGGAGATAAGTCCTAGGTGTTCATTGGAAGGACTGATGTTGAAGCTGAAACTCCAATACGTTGGCCACCTGATGAGAGGAGTTGACTCATTTGAAAAGACCCTGATGCTGGGAAAGATTGAGGGCAGGAGGAGAAGGGGATGACAGAGGATGAGATGGATGGCATCACCGACTCAATGGACATGAGTTTGGGTAAACTCCGGGAGTTGGTGATAGACAAGGAGGCCTGGCGTGCTGCAGTTCATGGGGTTGCAAAGAGTCGGACACAACTGAGCAACTGAACTGAACTGAATTCCTGCATTGGCAGGCTGATTCTTTGCCACTGAGCCACCAGGGAAGCCCCCAAGCAATGGTACCAGATCATTTACTGTTTTCTTGGAATATGATGAAAGACTGTTCTATTTGTAAATACAGGGAATTTCCAACACAGTTTGCTTTGCTCATTTGTTTTACTAAAGTTATATAAGGTTTTCAGGGTAAGGTTTATCATACAAGTTTTAGATGACTTATTCCCAATTCCATCAAAAACAAAAGACAACAATGTCTGTAAATTTCAGCATGGGGATTTAAAATTTCACATAATGTAAAATTCACTGAGCCTGAGAATCCATGGGACATTTTACCAGGTGCTGAGAGTGTAAATCTCCCCAAAGCCCTTTGGTTATTCCTTCTTCCTGTCTCAGTTCATGTATCATGGCTGAAGGCAAGGATTTTTAAGCCTTAAACCCTGCAAGGATATTGTAATTGATAATACTAAAGAATTATCCTACATCAGCTGCCATTGGGTTACTGAATACATTGTATTTACAAAAAGAACATTCAGAGAGTTTGTTTTTTCTCTTATACTTTTTGCAAATTTTTATTGCAGTTGATTTACATATTGTGTTAATTACAGCACTCCTGAAAAGTGATTCAGTTATATACCACACACACACACACACACACACACACACACACACACACACACACACACATGTATGTCGGAGACCTGGGTTTGATCCCTGGGTTGGGGAGATCCCCTGGAGAAGGGAAAAGCTACCCACTCCACACTCCAGTACTCTAGTCTGGAGAATTCTATGTACTATACAGTCCATGCGGTTGCAAAGAGTCAAACATGACTGAGCAACTTTCACTTTCATATATATATATATATATTTCATATATATATATTTCATATATATATATATATTCTTTCCCATTATGGTTTATAACAGGATACTGAATATGGTTCTCTGTGCTACACAGTAGGACCTTGTTGTTTATCCATTCTCTATATACTAGTTTGCATCTGTTAACCCCAAACTCCCACTCCTTCCCTCCTGCACTTCCCTCCTCCTTGGCTACCAGAAGTTTGTTCTCTATGTCTGTGACACTGTTTCTGTCTTGGATAAGTTCATTTGTGTCATATTTTAGATTCCACATACTTCTTAAACATTTTTTTCTAAAAAAGTATAAAAATACCCGCTGGCTGTTGGGGATTTTGAGTTGAAGATCCAGTTTTGATGCCAGTAATTAACTGTACTCTTAGACAGCTTGCCCATAGACTTTGCATATTTGATCTTTCACTGTTTTAAAGTAGTAAGTGTAGCACACTGGACCCAACCACTGAAGGTAGCTGGTTGTTACAAAAAAAAGAATGTGGTAGAAGTGAGAGTTATTTCACTCAGTCTAAAATTAGGGACAGCCTTCATATGTTTCAAGACCCAGTTCACCCACCTGATACCTGTGGTAACATAGGTAAGTTACTTTAAATAATTTAGTTTTTAATATGTAAGATAGTGATGATAACAAGTTTTATCACATAGGTCCAAAGGAAAACCTAAGTAAAACTATCTGTCGGTGATGAATACATGTAATAAAAGTTTAACACAAGCTAGTGGTAGCACCATAGGATTTATAAGATTAAGGGATTTTTAGTTCAATAGTGGGCATTAACTGTATCTAATTTTGTTCTTAAAAATGAATACAGCCTACAGCATCCATTATAAGGGTATTTGAATTTTTCTAGTTATAGAAAATTGAGTGTTTCTAGTTATATGCCTGAGTTCTTAGGAATGTCTTTCTTTTGGTTTACAATTCTTATATTTTCATTTATTTGTTTGAATGCTGTTGAAGTATACAAACAAATATATTTCACATGACAATATGATAGCTGTCAATCAACTACAAATTTTCTATTTTTCAAGATAATAATTACTAAGTTTCCACTGTTCTTCATATTGCATGATTATACTGTTCTGGTCTGTACTGTGTAGAGAATATGCAAACACCCACACGTTTTTGAGATTCGTCTCTGTATCAGAACCTATCCTTGAAACTTGGGAAAAAACCATGAATTAGACATGGACTTGAACTTGATGGAGTGCATCTCTTGTAGCTCTCATTCTAGAAGCAATCAATCAAAACAAATTTCACAAAACAAGAAAAGAAAGCAACAGGTTCATATCTGAGTACAAACCTTTAGTTTCAAAATGAAGAAAGCATATAACTTTTGTTACTTATAAAATTCTATAAATTTCACCCTGGTTATCAGAGAAGATAATTTAAGATTTGCTGTTGGTTTTTAAACCAAACAGGAGGACCTCTGTGGTGGCTCAGACAGTAAAGCATCTGCCTACAATGTGGGAGACCCGGGTTCAATCCCTGGGTCAGGAAGATCTCCTGGAGAAGGAAATGGCAAACCACTGCAGTATTCTTGCCTGAAAAATCTCATGGACAGAGGACGCTGGTAAGCTACAGTCCATGGGGTTGCAAAGAGTTGGACACGACTGAGCGACTTCACTTTAAACCAGAAGTTTATATGTAATATAATTCTTTTTTTTTTTAATTTTTTTTATTAGTTGGAGGCTAATTACTTCACAACATTTCAGTGGGTTTTGTCATACATTGATATGAATCAGCCATAGAGTTACACGTATTCCCCATCCCGATCCCCCCTCCCACCTCCCTCTCCACCCGACTCCTCTGGGTCCTCCCAGCGCACCAGGCCTGAGCACTTGTCTCATGCATCCCACCTGGGCTGGTGATCTGTTTCACCATAGATAATATACATGCTGTTCTTTCAAAACATCCCACCCTCACCTTCTCCCACAAGTTCAAAAGTCTGTTCTGTACTTCTGTGTCTCTTTTTCTTTTTTGCATATAGGGTTATCACTACCATATTTCTAAATTCCATATATATGTGTTAGTATGCTGTAATGTTCTTTATCTTTCTGGCTTACTTCACTCTGTATAATGGGCTCCAGTTTCATCCATCTCATTAGAACTGATTCAAATGAATTCTTTTTAACAACTGAGTAATATTCCATGGTGTATATGTACCACAGCTTCCTTATCCATTCATCTGCTGATGGGCATCTAGGCTGCTTCCATGTCCTGGCTATTATAAACAGTGCTGCAATGAACATTGGGGTGCACATGTCTCTTTCAGATCTGGTTTCCTCAGTGTGTATGCCCAGAAGTGGCATTACTGGGTCATATGGCAGTTCTATTTCCAGGTTTTTAAGAAATCTCCACACTGTTTTCCATAGTGGCTGTACTAGATTGCATTCCCACCAACAGTGTAAGAGGGTTCCCTTTTCTCCACACCCTCTCCAGCACTTGTGGTTTGTAGACTTTTGGATAGCAGCCATCCTGACTGGCGTGTAATGGTACCTCATTGTGGTTTTGATTTGCATTTCTCTGATAATGAGTGATGTTGAGCATCTTTTCATGTGTTTGTTAGCCATCTGTATGTCTTCTTTGGAGAAATGTCTGTTTAGTTCTTTGGCCCATTTTTTTGATTGGGTCATTTATTTTTCTGGAATTGAACTTCAGGAGTTGCTTGCATATTTTTGAGATTAATCCTTTGTCTGTTTCTTCATTTGCTATTATTTTCTCCCAATCTGAGAGCTGTCTTTTCACCTTACTTATAGTTTCCTTTGTAGTGCAGAAGCTTTTAAGTTTCATTAGGTCCCATTTGTTTAGTTTTGCTTTTATTTCCAATATTCTGGGCAGTGGGTCATAGAAGATATTTCTGAGATTTATGTCGGAGAGTGTTTTGCCTATGTTCTCCTCTAGGAGTTTTATAGTTTCTGGTCTTACATTTAGATCTTTAATCCATTTTGAGTTTATTTTTGTGTATGGTGTTAGAAAGTGTTGTAGTTTCATTCTTTTACAAGTGGTTGACCAGTTTTCCCAGCACCACTTGTTAAAGCGGTTGTCTTTTTTCCATTGTATATCCTTGCCTCCTTTGTTGAAGATAAGGTGTCCATAGGTTCGTGGATTTATCTCTGGGCTTTCTATTCTGTTCCATTGATCTATATTTCTGTCTTTGTGCCAGTACCATATTGTCTTGATGACTGTGGCTTTGTAGTAGAGTCTGAAATCAGGCAGGTTGATTCCTCCAGTTCCATTCTTCTTTCTTAAAATTACTTTGGCTATTCGAGGTTTTCTGTGTTTCCATACAAATTGTGAAATTATTTGTTCTAGTTCTGTGAAAAATACCGTTGGTAGCTTGATAGGAAGTGCACTGAATCTATAGATTGCTTTGGATAGAATAGCCATTTTGACAATATTGATTCTTCCAATCCATGAACACGGTATGTTTCTCCATCTGTTTGTGTCCTCTTTGATTTCTTTCATCAGTGTTTTATACTTTTCTATGTATAGGTCTTTTGTTTCTTTAGGTAGATATACTCCTAAGTATTTTATTCTTTTTGTTGCAATGGTGAATGGTATTGTTTCCTTAATTTCTCTTTCTGTTTTTTTCATTGTTAGTATATATGAATGCAAGGGATTTCTGTGTGTTAATTTTATATCCTGCAACTTTACTATATTCATTGATTAGCTCTAGTAATGTAATATAATTCTTTTTAGCATTTGAATACTGTATATGAAGTAAGCCCAAATCAGATTAGGGAGCTTGAATTAGTTTCTTTTTGACCACATTCCCCTTCTAGTAATTAACACATCCATCACCTCATGTATCTATGCTTTTTTAGTGAAAGTCTGTAAGTTCTTACTCTCTTAGTAAATTTCAGTTATACAATATATTATTATATCAAATTATAGTCACCATGTTTTACATTAAAGCCTCAGATCCTGTTAATCTTTTAGTTGAAAGTTTTTAACATTTTATCAACCTCCCATTTTTTCTCACTACTTGCCCTGGCCCCTGGCAACCACTTTTCTTCTCTTTGTTGCTACGAGTTTGACATTTTTTTTAGTTCCATGTATAGGTAATACTATGTGGTATTTGTCTGTCTCTGTCTGGCTTATTGCACTTAGCATACTTTCCTCAAGTTCCATCCATGCTGTCACAAATAGCAAGATTTCCTTTTTTCTCAAGGTTGAATAATATTTTGTTGTGTATATATACACACACATACAAATACACATGCACGTGCACACACACACACACACACACACACACACACACACACACACACCGCATCTTATTTATCCATTGACTTGTCCATGGACACTTAAGCTGCTTCCATTATCTTGGCTATTGTGAATAATGCTGCAGAAACATGGGAGTGGAGAATCTTTGAACTCCTGTTTTAAATTTCTTTATATACCCAGCAGTCCAATTGCTGGATTATATAGTAGCTCTATTTAAAAATTTTTAGGGATTTCCACATTATTTTTCAGTGACTGCACCAATTTACATTCCCACACACAGTACACAAGGGCTCCCTTTTCTCCACATCCTCGCCAACACTAGTTATTTCCTGTCTTTTTGATGACAGCCATTTTAACAGGTGTGAGGTGATTATCTTGTTGTTTTGTTTTGCATTTCCCTGATGATTAGTGATGTTGAGCACCTTTTCATATACTTGTTGGCAATTTTTACACCGTTTTGTGGAAAAATGTCTAGGCAGTCCCTCTGCCCATTTTTCAGATAGTTTGTTTTTCTTTTGAATGGCATGATTTTTAAAAATTACTTTTTTAGACATTAACTCCTCAGATACATGACTTGCAAATATTTTCTCCTACTCTCTAGGTTGCCTTTTCATTTTATTGAAGTTTTCCTTTGCTGTGCAAAACCTCTATATTTGATGTAGTCCCATTAATTTATTTGTACTTGTGTTGCTTTTGTTTTTGGTGTCAAATCTAAATAAAATCACCAAGACTAATGTCAAGGAACTTATCCCCTATGCTTTCTTTTAGAATTTCAAGCCCTATGTTAAAAACTTTTATCCATTTTTATTTGATTTTTGCATGTGGAGTAAGATAGGGATCTAGTTTTATTTTTTCTTGTTTTGCATGTGGCTATCTAGTTTTCCCACCACTATTTATTGAAGAGACTGTCTTTCCTCATTGTATACTCTTGGTTTCTTTGTTGTAAATTAGTTGACCATAGACGCAGGAGTTTATTTCTTGGATCTCAATTCTGTTCCATTGATCCATGTACCTGGTTTAATGCCAACACCATACTGTTTTGATTACTGTAGCTTTGTAGTATAGTTGGAAATCAGAAAAAATAATTACTTCAGTTTTGTTCTTTCTCAAGATAACATTAGCTATGTATGGTCTTCTGTTATTCCACAGAAATTTTACAATTGTTTGTTCTATTTCTGTGAAAAATGCCATTGGAATTCTGATAGGGATTATATTGAATCTGTAGATTGCCTTGGATAATGTAGTTATTTTAACAATATTGATTCTTCCAATGTATGAACATAGTTATTTCTTTCCATCTGTGTTGTCTTCAATTTGTTTCATCAGTGTCTTATAGTTTTCAGTGTACAGTTCTTTCACCATCTTGGTTAAATTTATTCCTGTTTTAAAATTCTTTTTGATGTTATTGTTATTAGGCCAACTGGTTCACTATATTATGATAACAGTCAAAAGCAATATACTCTGACTAGAAATAGTAGTGAGTTTAAGTCATTGAATAACCGCTTGTCGTCATTTTCCCATTAAGTGTGGGACAGCTTTCCAATGTTTGGATTTCTAAGAAAACTTAGGTATATCACCAAACTTTCCTTCCCTTAAATGCATTAAAAATAATGAAAAAATTATGTGTGAATTCCAGAAGAAAAATACAAAACTAACAACACTAAATTATGTGAAAGGCTCAACTGGGTCAACTTTGGAAGTGGAAAATTGTGGAGTTTAAAAAGATTCCAAATCTTGATGTACTGCTCTTTCTTCAACATGCTGAGAACCAATCACACAGGAATACAAAAAGCTTTATTAACTTATCAGCAAATATTTATTGAGTGTCTACTCTGTGTCAGGTATTGTTGTAGGCTGAAATGAAGTAGTCACCCAAAGAAAATCAAGGTCCCTGCCATTAGAGAACATAAATCCTCATCGTCGTCATCGTCGTCTAGTTGCTAAGTTGTTTCCGACTCTTGCGACCCTATGAACTGTAGGCTGCCAGGCTCCTCTGTCCGTGGGATTCTCCAGGCAAGAATACTGGAGTGGGTTGCCATTTCCTTCTCCAATATGTCCTCATAGCTATTCTGAAAATTTGTAAGTGGGTCCTAGTTAAATGTATTCTTCATATATATATATATATATATATATATATATATGGAAAACTTTGAATAATTAACTTTGAATATTGTTAATTCCAACTTACTTTTGAAAATAAAAGATGTCTGATATAAAATGAGTCATCTTGCTATGAGCTTTGAAGATATTTATTTTCAAAATAGTGGGATTGCAGATTTAGCCTATTAAAAATTTGGCAACCAACTTGTCAAATAAACTAATTATCAAAGGCAGTCTTCAAACTAATCAGTCACTGTCAGAAAAAGTCTAACTTTTTTTTTTCTGGTTTAAATAACAGTGTTAGTATACTCTCCATGACTGCATCTTACTTTTGAATTCTAAATCTAAGATGGGTAGGGTGTCCCTGGTGGCTCAGAGGTAAAGAATCTGCCCACAATGCAGGAGACCTGGATTCAATCCTAGGTTGGAAAGATCTCCTGAAGAAAGAAATGGCAATGCACTCCAGTATTCTTGCCTGTAAAAATCCATGGACAGAGGACCCTGGCATGCTACAGTCCATGGAGTCACAAACAGTCGAACATGACTGAGCAATTAACAGTTTAATTACTTTTTAAGATGGGTAAGACACAAAGCACTATCTTGAGTTCATCACCTATCTGAAATTAAGTACCATTGCTCTCCTTCTTTCTTTTTTTTTTTAGATTTTATTTTCTTTTAATTTTTTTCCCATTTATTTTTATTAGTTGGAGCTGGTGCACTGGGAAGACCCAGAGGGATCAGGTAGAGAGGGAGGTGGGAGGGGGGATTGGGATGGGGAATACATGTAAATCCATGGCTGATTCATGTCAATGTATGGCAAAAACCACTACAATATTGTAAAGTAATTAGTCTCCATATTTCTTAACAGTGCTCTCTTACTTTGTTCTCACAAAACCTTACTGATAATCAATTCTTTGAAAATAATTGAGATAGGGATGAAGAGGGTTCACTAAGCAATTTTTTTTTTCTTCATCACCCCAGTTTACAATATATCTTGATCAGAAATTTCCAAGATAACTTCAAATACCACATTTCACTTCCATTCTTTGTTTAAAGGGAGTGTTATGGTATTGCAAATTTATATCTTGCTTGGCATCTGGGAGGCTTCAGCAGAACTGAAGGCACTACAGTTAGATTCCAGATTTGTGAGTTGGATGTCTTTATTTTGTAAGTTGGAGGGAGATTTTGAAGTGGACATGTGAAAGGAGAACCAGTATAAACCTAGATCAGAGGTGTGTTCATGCAGTTTAGCTTTAGAAAGGGTACATAAAGTGGTAGAAGATCTGAAAAGTGATGTTCTTAGATGTAGCCATGCCTGTGAACCACTTGGAGATTATCTGTGTACCCCAAAAACACATACCTCATAGTAAACCCCACTGATTTAGCAGACATTCACTAAACATTGTTATGTATAAATCTGTAGGTTAAGCACTGGGTTGTGGGAGGTTAGAGAGACTTCTTACCTGTTGTTTCTGCCCTTGCCAAGGGAGTGAAATCAAGATGAATTTAATGTTCAGTTTGGGCTAAAGATAAAAATAGCCAGCTCTCCGGTTCTAAAATACAATACCAGTATCATGTTGTGCAGTTCTTATTTGTGTTTTTATATTTGTTTTAGCAATGTGGATGATGGTAATATGTATATAGGTGTGGTGTAGACTGTGGATAGGTAGCATTTCATATATTTACAATTATAAATTTGAGCCTTTTCTCTTTTGGTATAATATCACACCCCCTAACTCTTATATCCAATAAATTGAATGCTTCCCCCTGGAATGGTGAGGGGCTGAGTGCACAGCAGAGGTGTGCCCTGCACTTCAACTTGTGGTACTCTGCTAGGTCCTGGGTCTGCTGAAAGATAGATGACTTGGGCAGTAGCACAAGATAAATACCACCCAAGTGGTACACACAAAATTTGCTGTAGACTTTCTGAGCTTTAAAGCCTAAGCCATCAAGAAAACCTCTCCAAGGAGGTGAAAATTAAACTGAGGAAACATTGAGGTAAGCAGAGAGAGGTTAGTAGAGGACTCTAGGAAGAAGACTCTGTATGCCTGGGAGATCCAATGCTCAGCAAATATACAAACTCAAAAAGGAAAAGCATGGCATATAGACACACAGCAATCGTTGGACCAGGATAGCTGGTACAGGTTCGGACATCAATTCTACTAAACTGCTCATGATATAACAGCTTGTGGATAATAGTTGCTTTATAATGAAATTAAGGGACACAGAATTTGCCAGATTCTCTATCATTATACCCTAAAGACACTAAGGCCATATGTGGTCTTTTATTCCTTTTTCTCACTTGAAGGTATTGAATATCATCCCTATCAAATATTTGGTGAGTCACTGAAAATATGAATCTATCCACAAAACAGCACTAATGCATACTAATAAAGGCAATGCAGAGAATCCCCGTCTCTTACATTCATCTTTGACATTGACGAGCTTGTGGCTATGCCTGGAAGGGATTGACTTTTCAGGTGATAAAATATTAGTAACATGGAAACAAATATTCCACCTCAGTGCCCTGGACAGGTATTTCCTGTTCTGAAATGTGAGTTGCCTATAGTCAAGTATAGTTTTACTGATCATATATTCCATTATGTGAGGGTCTTTGGTTTTTCAGGCAGTGTACTATATTCTTGTGTGTGTATATATATATATATATACACATACTTGTCTCTCACAGATTAGTGTTTGGTAGAATAGCTAAGCATCAGAGGTTACTGCATGGTAAGAACACATACAGGTAGGTTCCAAAGTTTTCACTGGTTTTGCAGCAAAGCAGATTTTGTTGTTGCTGTTAGAGACCAGTAGTTAGGTTCCAGACTGCTCAAGGATTGGAGAAGAAGCAAAATCATTTGATTGATGGTCCTGTGTCTGGAGAACAAATGTGTTCACTGCCTAGAGTGGCCTCTCTTTGGTATACTGATCTTAGGTAACGTGAGTTGATAGAATGTGGTATGAAACATATTTTTTCTTTTTCTCCTCAAATATTTTCGTAAGGGTGTAGAAGACTAAAGACGTGCAGCTTGAGAAAATATGCATTCAAATGTACTTCCAATTGTTATGAATACAGGTAAAAAATTAGAGATAAGTATTTTTCAAAATATGAGAAACAATAGTCTGTATAGGCCCTATCATCATGGTTAATGTTTAGGATTAAATATTTTTTGACAACCTCAAGGGAAAGGATGCTCTGAGGAATCTTTCCTGGTGCTCTAGATCCACAGTTTCTAACTAGTGCTAAGATAAAGTGAATGGAGGTGAGGACACCAATTTTTGTTATGTTACTGCTTTCATGCTGGCTGCTGAAAATTCTGTAACAATCAAAAAGACCAAGTGGAATCTCTACCAAGTCAAAACTCTGACTGCAATCAAACACTTTAAATATGGGAAACATCACAATCTATCCATGCAGAGCACTGTGTTTTCAGAGAGCTATAATTACTAGAGAGCTCTTGGATTAAATTTACAGTCAGATTAAATTTAAGTACAGTGTGTCATGACTCTCTTATTTTTCACCCTGTGCTTCCAGTTTTGGAGCCCATCTACTACTCTGAAAGACCTAATGGGACCAGTCTCAACCTAGAGGTAAACTCCGTGTAACTCAAGAGATATAGCCCAGTTATCACTTTAGATGTATTTTGTGTACGAGTGAATCCAATTTATGATGAAGTATCAATTTGCAGCCTACAAAATCAAACTCATGGGATAGATCTGAATCTTTTACATCTTTCAAAAAAGTATTTCAGCTCGATACAAAAAACAATTTTTATCACAAAAGATGGCATTCCAGCTATGTCAGGTAGAACCTCTGGATTTATTGAATGAAGTTTCTCTTATTACTGAATTCCCAGCATGGTATATATTAAAGCTATTTTGCTCAATGTTCTGAAGCAAACTCTATATAGAGTACAGTGGTGAAGTTGTTTATTATATTACTGCAGTGTTATGAATCATCATCAGTTTATGGAAATCTTAAAAGTAAGGAAAGACAACAAATTTAATGATCTGCGGTCTTTGCCAATGACCATTGGTTGAGCTGTAAAAGAGTTTTGCAAAGATCTGCACCACCATTAACTTCAAGATTTCCTTTAAAAAGGAAGGGAGATATTTGCCAAATATTCAATAATCAAAGCCAAATTTGATGCTATGATTTGCATTTTCTCATCAATACTACATTGCATCTCAATAATATAGAATTGAAGCTCCAAGGAAAGTAAAAGCTTCTGACACACCAAGAGAGATACACAACTTTATACAAAAGTAGGAACTTTCATAATATGTATAAATAATAATGACATTACACATTTTACTATCCTGAATCAACATGATAGTATTAATTATAATTGACAGTACTATGTATTGTACATTGACTGCAAAAACTTAAATATGAAGAACATTTTGTATTTATTGATATGTTGAAAGTACTTTCAATTTGTGACATACTCATTTTGAATTCAATATTCATGATATTGAGTTGATACAAGAATTAGTGAATTTAATTTACTTGGACATGTAATTTGAAATTGACGCATTTTTGCTTCAAAGTAAAATAAATTTTTCTAAAGGAGATAAGCCAGTTTTGGCCATGTGGGTAGAAATATCAAAACAAAATGCCTTTTTGGCAACTGTTTTATTTATTGCAAATATTTAAGTATGTTTGGGATTATTTAAACATATTAATCTAATTTTTCAACCTTAGATTTTATGAAATGTAAATAGAGAACAAGCATAAATCAAGTATTCTGAGGAAAACGAGCATCTGATTTGAGATATGCTATCCATATAAAGTGTGAAATGAGTGAAAGTTGCTCAGTCGTGTCTGACTCTTTGCAACCCCATGGACTATAGAGTCCATGGAATTCTCCAGGCTAGAATACTGGAGTAGGTAGCCTTTCCCTTCTCCAGGGGATCTTCTCAATTCAGGGATCGAACGCAAGTCTCCCACATTGCAGGAGGATTCTTTACTAGCTGAGCCACAAGGGAAGCCCAAGAATAATGGAGTGTGTAGCCTATCCTTTCTCCAGCCAATCTTCCCGACCCAGGAATCGAACCGAGGTCTCCTGCCTTGCAGGCGGATTCTTTACCAAGTGAGCTATGAGGGAAGCCCCATCCATATAGAAGGGCTTCCCAAGTGGTACAGTGGTAAAGAATCTGCCTGCAAGGCAGGAGACCTGGGTTCAATCCCTAGGTCAGGAAGATCCCCTGGAAAAGGAAATGACAACCTGTTCCAGTATTCTTGCCTGGAGAATCCCATGGACAGAAGAGCCTTGCAGGCGTCCATGGGGATCACAAAGTCAGACATGATTGAGTGACTAACACACATCCATATAAATATACGCCAGACTCAGAAGTCTTGTACCAAAAAATGCCAAACATCTTATTACTATTTTATATTCATTGCATGTTAAAATGTTTTTTAAATGAAATATATTATTGACTTGGTTGCATCTGGTTTGTTTTTAGTTAAACCTTTTATTTTGAGATAATTGTAGGTTCACATGAAGCACTAAGAAATAATACAGACAAATCCTATGTCCTCTTTACCTAATTTTCCATGATGATAATATCTCCTGTGCTTCACTGGCTCAATGTACCTACCCTCTCTGAACTCCCTGTCAATCATTGATCTTTTTCTGCCTCAATATTTTTGCCTTTTCAGAGATGTCATATAATTGGAATAATAAAATAGGTAACCTTTTCAGACAGTCACTCTGAGTTAGCAAATGTCTTTTGAATCCATCCTTGTCTTCCTTGGGCTTCCCAGGATGCTCATTGGTAAAGAATCTGCCTGCAGGTACAGAAGATGCTGGTTTGATCCCTGGGTCAAGAAGATCCCTTGGAGAAGGGCATGGCGACCCACTTCACTATTGTTGCCTGAGGGATTCCATGGGCAGAGAAGACTGGCGGGCAACATTCTATAGGGTCACAAAGAGTCAGACACAACTTAGAGATTAACTTTTTCACTTCACTTTACCTGTTTTCCTTGCTTGATGTGTCATTTCTTTGTATTGTTGAATAACATTCCATTGAATAGATGTACCACAGCTTGTATATATATTCACTTATTAAAGGACTTCTTGGTTGCTTTCAACATTTGCAATTGTGAATAAAAGTGCTCTAAATAGTCACATGCAGATAATTGTGTTTTCAAATCAGTTTAGTAAATACCTAGGAACAAAATTACTAGCTTATGTGGTCAACTATGATTAGCTTTGTGGAAACCTGCAAATCTGTTTTCCTAATAGTTGTTCTGTTTTGGATTTCCACCAGCAATGGATGAGAGATTCTGTTACTCCACATCCTTATCAGAAATTCTTACTGTCAAGTTTTTTAAAATTCAAACATACCAATAAATGTTTAATGGAATATCATTGTTGATTACTTTGAAGTTTCATAATAATATACGATCTTGGGCATCTTTTCATGTGCTTATTTGTAATCTATATATTTTCTTTGGTAAAGTATCTGTATACATCATTTTCTTTTTCTTAATTGAGTTTTCTTATTTTTTTAATTTTTAATATGTCTATTTTGGATACAAATCCTTTATTAAACATGCATCTTATAAATATTTTCTTCTAGTCTGTGGCTTAATTTTTTATTAGAGCAAAAGTTGTTTTTCTTTTTAATTTTAATGAAACCCAACTATCAATTTTTCTTTCATTGGTTGTGCTGTTGGTATTTTGTCTTTAAAACTCCTTTGTTTTGTATTAAAAGTCTTATAGTTTTGCATTTCATATTTAGGTCTATGATCTAGTTTTAGTTAATCTTTGTGAAATCATAAAGTGTGTGTATAAGTTCTCTTTTTTGTATATATGGACATTCAATGATTCTAGAACTGTTTGTTTAAGAGACCATCATTTCCCCCCTGAGTTACCTTTGATACTTTATTCAAAAGGATTTAATGATTTCAAAAAAATCATTTTGTCACTGACCTAGCATGAGTTTTCTGGGATCTTAGCATCATCCTCTTCTACTTTATCCCTAAGGAGGTAAAAACCAGGGGATTGATTGGAATGTACAGACCTAATTCATGACTGTGATCCATGTTTTGCTGGAACTTTTCTAATGAAAGATAATGAGATCAGTGAAATACAAATTAATGTTGAGTAGGTTGTTTTCCTTTTTTTTAAAATAATGTTGCTCAGCAAGTGGTTTTATGGCCATAGGAAGTAATGTTTGGGAAAATCAAGTGCTAACTCTCGATTTTTTGGCTGTGCTATGCAGCATGCAGGTTCTTGGAGCCTGTGCCCCCTGCATAGAGAGTGCAGAGTCTTAACCACTGGAACACCAGGGAAGACCCAAGTGTTAACTATTTTTCTACCTTGTATATCCTAGAAAACTGAGTGAAATTTCAGCTGGAAAAATGAAAAGGACATATCCTATTTCCAGCCTCTTCTAGGTTTTTTTTTTTTTTTTGACTGTTTTATATTTAGTGTAAAACTGAAATTCCTTAACACTATTAAAGCATGATTCCAATGAAATGAACATTTCTATTACTAAATCTAATTAGATTTTTTCCCTTTTTATGCTTTGTTCTTCATCAAAGGCTTTTCTACTAGTATAATTGGCAAAACAAAAACAAAAACCTTTAGGTAAAGTTTCAGTAAAAATGCTCTTATGTTGTAATTGGTTAGAGCAGCAATACCTCATTTTAGTATTAATGAATAGGTTCAGTCACAACAGACTATTTGTTGTAAACATATTTAAAATGCATTTTGAATCTCATAGTTAATTTCAGTTCATTGATATTGACACACCTGCATTTAACCTAAAACAATGGTATTTTCTCCTGACACCATTTTCATATTTTAACAATAAATATGATAGATGTTCACTAAGTTGAGTAAGGATATGAATTTGGGAATTTCACAGGGTCTTTGTTGCCTACATTTCTCTATTCCCTACCCTTGTAGATGGCATGGGATGGTCGATCTTCAGGTATTGATTGCTCTTTCCTCCTGTCTTTGTATCTGGAGCGAAATACCAACTAGGATCACCAGGTTTGTAGAGCCTGGAGGGTCCAAGTGAGGTAGAAGTTTCTCTGAGATCTTTGTGACATTCTGGAGACTTTAGCTCCTTGAGACTAAATTTTGCGAGTAGAGGGAGAAACAGTAGAAAAGAAGGTTTGCCTCTCCTCAAAGCTTAGAGGTAAAACCCAGTGTTTCAGGGTTTCCTAAGGGACCTCAGTCTATGAATCCCCTCAAAGAAAAACTGAACTAGTATATTTACTAATTTGCTGTATAGTACTTGATTGTCCTTCCCAATCCCTGATGAACCCAGAGAAAATGATTCAGGTAGGATGTTTCTGCTCTAGAAGAATTGCTCCTGGTACATGAGGGGGCCTACAGCTACACAAAAAAGTAGCCAAGTTTCAACATCAGAGAGAGGGAATCCAGGAAATTGCCTGTACCTGTGGTTGATTAGTGTCGAAGGAAGCACATAAAAAGCCTCTTTATCTTCTCTTTGAATTCTACTCTTTTGCCTTTACAGTGTTTAACATTCTTCCCTGAGAATTGTGATAAACATTGTATCAATTTATTGTCCATTATACATATTGAAAAGACAATTCTTTTAAATAATATGCTCATTTGGAGAAATTGCTCGAGAAATATAGCTCTCTTATAGAGTCTCAGTAACATGAAGGAAGTCAATATAACTCTCAATACAGATGATCCACATTATCGCTCAGTTGTGCCTGACTCTTTGTGACCCCATGGATTATACAGTTCATGGAATTCTCCAGGCCAGAATACTGGAGTGGGTAGCCATTCCCTTCTCCAAGGGGTCTTCCCAACCCAGGGATTAAACCCAGGTCTCCTGCATTGCAGGCAGATTCTTTACCAGCTGAGCCACCAGGGAAGCCTGATCTACATTTAAATAGAATTAATTAAAGAAGACAGAAGTTAGCTCTTGAAGAGATGCAATTAGAATATATCAAAAACTTCTTGTGAACATGATTTTTTTGCCACTTTATTTTTTAATTTAAGGATAATTGCTTTCCAAAATTTTGTGATTTTCTGTCAAACATCTTGATGTTCTGTCAAACATCAAGAATCAGCCATAGGTACATCCATGTCCCCTCCCTCCCAAACCTCTCTTCCATCTCCCTCCTCATCCCCTCTAAATTGTCACAGATCCCCTGTTTGAGTTCCCTGAGTCACACAGTCGCATTTCCATTGGCTATCTATTTTACATATGGTATTGTAAGTTTCCATGTCACGCTGTCCGTACATCTCACCCTCTTGATCTCCACCCGTCCCTTCATGTCTATAAGTCTGTTCTTTATGTCTGTTTCTCCATTGCAGCCCTGCAAATAAATGCATCAGTACCATCTTCCTAGATTCCATATATATGCATCAGTATATGATATTTATATTTCTCTTTCTGACTTACTTCACTCTGTATAATAGGCTCTAGGTTCCTTCACCTCATTAGAACTGACTCAAATAGCTCCTTTTTATGGCTGAGTAATATTCCATTGTATATATGTACCATAACTTCTTTATCCATTCATCTGTTGAGGGACATCTAGGTTGTTTCCATGTTCTAGCTATTGTAAATAGTGCTGCAATGAACACTGGGGTACATGTGTCTTTTTCCATTTTGGTTTCCTTAAGGTACATGCCTAGCAGTGAGATTGCTGGGTCGTATGGTGGTTTTATTTCTAGGTTTTTATGGCATCTCCATGCCATCTTTCATAGTGACTGTATCAATTTACATCCCCACAAGCAATGCAAGAGGGTTCCCTTTTCTCTGCAGCCTCTCCAGCATTTATTGTTTGTAGACTTAATGATGTGACTGATGTGAGGGTATCTCATTGTACTTTTGATTTGCATTTGAACATGATTTTGAATTTAAAATTGCAATAGACAAAATGGAAAAGAATATGATCAGTGCTGAAAAAGGAAGTGAATTACTAGGCTAAAAAATGAAGTTGAAGAAAACTTAAAACAGCATAAACACACAAAAACAAAATCATGAAGGGAAAAATAATAAACTTTAAAGATAGACCCAGTGATTATTTTAGTGACTGCTTTTTCCAGAAGAGAGAGTTCCTTTGAAAGGGCAGTCAGCCATCTGGAGGCCATCAGTTTTTTGCTTTTTTTTTCTGGAAAAAAATATCCATTAAGATTTGCCTTATCATCCTGTGAAATTTGAAGATATGTGTGAATCTCCTACATATACATACAGACTCTATATATTTCCAGATGCTGTGCTGTAAAGGGCATTAGAAACCTACAGAGAATATTTATGGCAGTGAAGCTCTTCCATATGATATTGTAATGAGAGACACATTATATGGTGGATTTTTCAAACACATAGAACTGTGTGGGGCAAAGAACAAACCATAATGTATGGACTAGAGTTAATAGTAATATATTAATATTAGCTCATCAACTGTAACAAATATACTATACTAAGGCACGGTGTTAATAATAGAGGAAACTGTGTGGGTAGGGTAAGGAGCAGGGGTATATGGAAAGTAATGTTCTGTATTCTCTGCTCAATTTTTCCAGGAAACCTAATACTGCTCTAAAAAATAATAATAAATTTAGATCCAAGAAAATGAAAAAAATTCAGGATAAAATGGATCAAATGGAAGAAGTAGTTTTATTCTTCCTTATTTATTATTATATATGTTTTTTGCCTGTCTAAATTTACTAATAATTCTAACACAAATTAAAACAGTAGGCAATATAGTAGAAATAGTTGCCTGGTTTCTTAATGTAAATAATGCTTATGTTTCCCTATTAAATAAGATACAGTCTTTAGAAGACATTTATCTGTGTATCCTAAAGCTAGTATCTTCTTTTGTGTTTGGGGGCCTGTCAAATGCCTTTTCAGGACCAATGGAAATAGTAATATATCTTTTCATTATTAATGTAGTACAAACTTTTAGTGATTTGCCTACTGTTGAACTAACTTTGCATTACTGGAACAAATCCCAATTGATTATGATGTGCTATTTCCTTAATGTGGTATTGGATTCTATTTGCTAATATTTAGTATTTTTGCTTTAGTATTCATGAGTGATGTCTGTAGTCTTTCTTTTTACTCCATCTGCTTTAGACAATGTTATACTTAGTTAAGTAAAGAATTTCAGATTTATTTTTTCTTTTCAATGCTCTGGAATAATTTCTAGAGCATTTGATGATCTGGTGTTTAAAGATTCACTATATTTCTTCTGTGACGCTTCCTTGCCCTGGTGCTTTTTGAGGGGGAACTTACTTAATAAATTCCTCTATTTATTCAATGGAAATTTGTCTGCTTGAGCCTTTTAAACAAAGAAGATAACTTCTGGTATTTCCATAAGAACTTACCCATTTCATCTGGGTTTTTAAACCTATTTGCAAAGATATTTGCAAATTAATGTCTTGATTATTAACTTTTTTCTCTATTTCAATACTTCTTTCTTGTCATGTCAGTTTGCAATTTTGTGCTTTCTTCATGTTTTGCTGATCATGTTATCTAGTGATTTACATTTTTTTTTTCCAAAAAAGCACAGTATTTTGATGTATTATTTATATCTTTTGTCTACCTCATATCTTTCTCATTTTTTGCACTTTCCATTGTCTTAATTTTTGTTCTTTATTTTATTTTATGAGTCAGGGATTCATTCATTTACATTTTTCATTTTTGTTGATAAAAAGCTTTAGTGCAGAGAATAACCTTCTGGCTCTAGGTGCATACATGGCACTGAACCTTTGACTTTAAATTGGATTACACTATATACATGTTATATTTAGTCATTTTCTAGTATGAGAGACTTTAGTGTTTAGTAGCATAATTTAATCCATTGGTATTCATTGTTACTATTTTTGATCAAAATTTGGTAATTAAATTTTATGAATTTTATTTTTATCCCTCTATATCACTAACTTCTTTTAAGGGCATGAACTCCATTTCATTCTTCCTTTCTGTGCTGGCCTCTATGCTCTTATTACCTTTAGTATTATCAAATGCTTTGAAATTTTTTAACTGAAGTATAGTTTCTGTACAATATTATATGTTACAATGTACAATATAGTAATTCACAGTTTTTAATGGTTATATTCCATTTATGGTTATTATAAAATATTGGCTATATTCCCTGTGTTGTACAATATATCCTTGTAGCTTATTTGTATTATACATAATAGTTTGTACCTGTTAGTTCCCTTAATCCCCTTCCTTTCCCTCTCCCTATTGATAACGAAGTTTGTTCTCGATATCTGTGAATCTGATTCTTTTTTGTTATATTAACTAATTTGTTGTATTTTTTAGTTCCACACACATATATGTGATATCTTACAGTATTTGTCTTTCTCTATCTAACTTATTTCACTTAGCACAGTGCCCTCCAAGTCCATCCATGTTGTTTCAAATGGCAAAATTTCTGCCGCTATTTGTACTCTTCATTTGTATGCTCAGGAAGCTCTTTGCATTTGTCTTCCAAAACATTGCTTTAGTCTTCTGACACATTGGCTGTTCTACGTAGGATTTTTTATATGCAGTTTTTAATTTTTAATTTCTAGAAATTCGTGTATTATTTATGACATCTCATTTTTAATTTTCTTTACCTCTCATTTATTCTTTAATTTTTAATTTTATCTTGTTGCTTATTCCTTAATTTTCATTTAGTTTAATAGTGCCTTTGCTTTCTTGAATGATACTGAGCTTGAAGACGGGGATGTAAATGAAAATATATACTCTTTTTCCTGCAATAGTTAATATACATTTTATCTACTGTGAATGTTACAGCCAACTCAGTTTTATGTTATGGGAACTGTGATATGATACAGGACCTATGATAACAAGACATCATTTTGATTTTGTTATGTTTTATGTTTACTTATCTTGGGGAAATAAGAGAGATGTCTTGGTCTGTGATTGACCCAAATAAACATGAATAGAGTATTTGATTTGATCCTTTGACTTTTCTCCTGGATGTTGTTATTACTCCTTTCTCTCATGATAGAGCGCAAGTCCTTCTAAGATGGATCATGTTCATGTGCAGCTGTGTGTTTGGCCCTTCTGTACTTTATATACAGCAGGTGACGGGGTTGGGGTCCTGTCACCAGTGTCAGAGAGGACTACTATGCCCTGCTTGTTTTGTAACTGATGTAACTAGGTGCTATCAAAGGTCAGTTTGTAGCCATTGAAACAATTCTCAGTAGTTAGGTCCCTCTATATTTCTTTCTTTTTTTTTTTTTTAAATAATATTTTATTAGTTGAAGGCCAATCACTTCACAACATTTCAGTGGGTTTTGTCATACATTGACATGAATCAGCCATATAGTTACACGTATTTCCCATCCCGATCCCCCCTCCCACCTCCCTCTCCACCCGACTCCTCAGGGTCCTCCCAGTACACCAGGCCCAAGCACTTGACTCATGCATCCCACCTGGGCTGGTGGTCTGTTTCACCATAGATAATATACATGCTGTTCTTTCAAAACATCCCACCCTCACCTTCTCCCACAGAGTTCAAAAGTCTGTTCTGTACTTCTGTGTCTCTTTTTCTGTTTTGCATATAGGGTTATCGCTACCATCTATCTAAATTCCGTATATATGTGTTAGTATACTGTAATGTTCTTTATCTTTCTGGCTTACTTCACTCTGTATAATGGGCTCCAGTTTCATCCATCTCATTAGAACTGATTCAAATGAATTCTTTTTAACGGCTGAGTAATATTCCATGGTGTATATGTACCACAGCTTCCTTATCTACTCTCTCTTCCAATCCTATTTCTTACAATGTATGATATTCACTCCCTCTCACACATACCATAAACCCCTTAATATTTTGGAACATATATGTCAATTTTCTCTAATTGCCTACTCATGCAGGTTCCACCCTATTTTATTGTGTCTGTTATCTACAAATGGTGGGATGTTAAATTCCTTTTCCATGGTTATCATTTCACAAAGAAACTTTTGGAAATACTATCTCTTTTTCTTAATACTATTTATAATAAGGCAGATTGATATACCTATTTTAAACATGTGAAAGTTGTGAATTATAAAAAGTAAACAATTCAACTTAAGTTGATCTGGATATTAAAAGGCAAAGTTGAGATTAGAGTCCAGGTATTCTCACTTCTAGTTTAGTGATTTTTCCTTTATATATCACTTGTTTTTTTCTCAAACAATTTTCTCAAGCAGTTTAAAGAGAAGAATAGAATGGCTCAGCAGATACCAATTGTCCTTTGGGAAATTGTATGACATTATATTCTGATATTTCACACTCTTACATGATGATTAACCTCTGTGTACTAACAAAAGATTTAAATGAAACTGTGTACTAACAAAAGATTTAAATGAAACCACAGTTTAACTAGCATATATAAACAAATCATAATTCTCTAAATTACTTCTCAACCTCAAAAATCATGTTTCCTAAGTGAATATCGGCTGTGGAAGTTGGTTGCAATTTTTGTTTTTACCCATTTGCTTTAGAAAACTAATGGTTTACCAATTTTAGATAGTACCCTAGGAAGTGATTAAAATATAATGTGATGCCCACACAGGATTTAATGACAAAACATTTTCTGGTGGACAAGAGTCATTCAGTTTAGCAAAACCAGCATCAGACATTTGGAAAACATTGACAATAAAGTACTGTAAACTGTGACAGGGTGAAGGAAACCCAAATGAATCATGAAGAGCACAAACAAAACAGAAGTTAGCTTTATACTCCAGTAGTATCTTGAAAAATTGGCTTCTGGATTAAAGATTTCTGTTTTCTGTGGTTGAATGCTTAATTATATATTTCGCTTATGTGACTCATTTCCTATATTCCTCAATGAACTACAGATGCCAAGCTTTGAGTCGCAGTCCTGTCTGGGACTGACTCACATGACCTGGGAGGCCTCCAAGGGGAGGGCACTCAGGCTCTGTGATCTGTGCTGTGGCCTGTGGCTCTAGGATCCCTTCAGGAGTGGTGGGGGTAAAGGGGGGGTGCACCAGGGCCCAGAGGCACTACTGTAGGCCTGGGGAGGCTCCTGGCCCTACCACAAGGGGCACTTTGGGGAATATACAGAAGATAATTGGTTCCAAGATCTGTCTGACCATAAAATAGCCTATTTTCTATTAGCTCTGTTTTCATCATAAAAACATTCAGTCATGTAACTCCTACCAAGCCTTTCTGAAAATTTTTGAGAGGAGATCTGTATTTAAATAACAATGTTTTTTAAAAAGTATGATTGCCACTCTATTGAAGTGTCCCCCCACAAAAAAAGACAAAGGAAACACTCAAGCAAAAATCTCTCCAGCAGCAGCTTCACACATGAGATCATTATTTTATCATTCATATATTGACATTGAGTTTAAAAACAAGCATCATCTTGTTGAAGAAAACTTTCTGAGTGTTGGAAATGAGTAGCAGTTTATGTGTTGTTCTGGCAAGTGAGCAGTCATATTATCTTGTGGGAGCCATCCAGCCCTTCTGATTTCAGTTACCAGACTGGAAAATGGGAAGATTGTTGTAGGACTATTATAATTACCAAGTGTTGTATGATGTTGGTAGAGGTAGTGATTCTGAGAAATGATGGGAGTCTGATTAATTTTGAAAGTAGAGGCAATAGAATTTGCTATTAGTTTGGATTTGTGGTGTGAGTTATTCACCATATTTGACACAGCTGTGTTCATCTGCTAAATGGGGAAAAAATTGAAGAGTTTCTCTCTCATTAGGAGATTGTTTGATTAAGGAAATTAGTATATATAAAATGCATAATCTTGTGACATAGTGATCAGCTAAGATAATTATATTTTAAGAGACTTCAAAAAGGAAGACTTTGGCCTCAAGGGTAGTACTTCATCATATCTAATTAAGTTCTCCTACTGTCCAGAAACCCAGATTTATTCTGACTTTGCAGCTATGATGTGGAGAAAAGAAAATATCCAAAAATATTTTTCAGTCTCTTTGCCTTTTGCTCTGTGGGTATTTCTTGCTAAAAAATCAGGCATGCCTTCTCAAAACGATGGCATTTTGAGGTCAAGGTCAATTCTTTGCCATGGTATTACTGGTCTAGACTAAAGAGTGAAACTTCAAAGATCTGGCTCATTTCTAAAGACATTTTTATTTTATATACTAAGTGGCAGAACTCCGCTAACAAGCTTTCCTCTCTGATTCCATTTAAAGTAACTTGAAGAGCTAATAGAAGTATATGCATCAGTACTAGTCATAAAAATAAGGTACTTTCTATGCACAATATGTCTTTTTATATGCTTTCTTTTTCTACATCAATGCTAATAAAGTATTGTAGTTATGTGTAAACAGTCATATTTCCCCCACTACTGCAGCCTTATTCATTAAATGTTAGTGGAATGTTTCATAATGGTTTGTCATATCATTTTTTCTTGCATGTATGTTCTTGTTTAAAAGTACCTAAACACCCATAAAGGCTTTGTTTTCTCAATATAATGCTTCATGGACATATAAAATTAAAAAAAAATTCAGTCCTTGGAAATATTCTCTGATTTCACTGTACCATTATTTCTGATTCCTTTGTCAAAAACCTATTCTAAGCAACTGATTTGACTTGTAATAAAATCCACCTTAGATTGTCCCACAAGAAATTAGTCTGAGTTTCTCAGTCAATAGACTCTAATCCCCATCTAGTTTTCTGCTATTTTGATCACCACAGGCAAAACCTGCCTAAATGGAAAGTAGATCAGCCCTCTGTGCTTCAAGCAATTGTCCAGGGTATATATGAGCTCTAACTGGGCAAGTTGTGTTTGAGTGTACATATGGGTATGCATATGAGTTCTGTGTGGAAGAATGATAGAGCTGACCCTTGAACAGCAGGGATGAGGGGGTTAGGGGTACCGACCCTCTGCACAATCAAAAATTCATGTATAACTGAGCATTGACTCTCTGTATCACTGGTTCATTCATATCCACAGATTGAACCAATGCAGGTCATGTAGTACTCTGGCATTTATTACTGCAAAAGATCCATGTATAACTGGACCTATGCAATTTAAACCCATGTTGCTCAAAGTCAACTGTACTATTTCAAGGTGGAGGAGAAGTGATCTTATGATACCAGTCAGCAATGAACACCAGTCAACTTGAATCCTCTTCAACTGTAGGCAAAGCATGCTTTAGAAGGGAATCAGTGTCTGATTAGAACAATGTTTTCCAAACTTTCACATCAACTAAATGCATAAGTGCAAGATGCAATTGTAAGATGCAATTGCGTGGAGAGAGACCATAAAAGTCAATCTGCAGTTACAAAAGAATTTGTCCTGTAAAGTACAAAAGACTTATTAAATTTTAATCCTGAGTATGTAGACATGTTTACAAGACAAAGATCTTAAAGAGCAACCTTGGAATCAAGATAATGGAGCAGGGAGTTCTAAATTATGAAGAAAAATTTGCACTTTCAACCTGACTGTATCTCTGCCCAATATTCAGTACCTGGTTCATACTACATATCTGGCAAATGTCCTGAACTTGGTTAGCTCTATATTTCCTGGGACTCACTGCGAATTTGTGCACAGATTTTCCCAACAGAAAAATCTTTTTTATTTTTTTATTTATTTATTTTATTTATTTATTTATTTATTTTTCAATGGGTTTTGTCATACATTGATATGAATCAGCCATAAAGTTACACGTATTCCCCATCCCGACCCCCCTTCCCACCCCCCTCTCCACCCGATTCCTCTGGATCTTCCCAGTGCACCAGGCCCGAGCACTTGACTCATGCATCCCACCTGGGCTGGTGATCTGTTTCACCATAGATAATATATATGCTGTTCTTTCGAAACATCCCACCCTCACCTTCTCCCACAGAGTTCAAAAGTCTGTTCTGTACTTCTCAACAGAAAAATCTTAAAAAATTTCAGGGAACCTGAAAACTGACTTTTCAGCTTATCTAACCCTGTGAGTCTTTTTTTAATAGTGGTGATGTTTCCCCTTTCTCACATAGCTCATTTTATGCTTGCTACTCAGTTCTTCAACATGAGGCAAGTTATTACCTTGGAATACATACTTAAGTGGTAGAAATATAGGGGAAAGCAAGAGAATTATTATTACCTCAAAAATCAGGATATTGGTTATATGTGGGGAGGAGGAAGATACGGGGGGGGGGGGCACTAAAGTGCTGCTAAGGTGGTTTTTCATAGCTTTGAATGTGGTATCAGTGATGACTCCTCCAATTTGTCTACTCCCTAATCCCTGGAACCTGTGAATGTATTAGCTGATGAAGCAAAAGAGACTTTGGAGAAGTGACCAAGGATCTTGATCTGGGAATACAGGTACACCTGGCTTTTTCAAAGTTTGCTTTATGCCACTTTGATTTTATGAAAGACTTACACTGGTACCTTTTTTCACTAACCAAAAGAAATTTGAAGAGGATTTTACTTTGATGCTCAAAAGTTTTAAAATTTGATGCCAATTTATCTGTTTGTATTTGTTTTTTCCTTGATTGTTTGCATTTCTTGTGTCAGATCTGGAAATCTATTACCAATCCAGAGCCCCAAATACTTATATTTGTGTTTTCTTCTAGGAGTTTTATAGTACTAGTTGTTACATTTAGATATTTTATCCATTTTGAGTTATATTTTGTATATGGTGTGAGGTATGGCTTTCTGTAATCGAAGACAATTTATTCCAGAACTGATCTTGGAAATCAGCATATCATTCATGGCCACACCATCTACTGTATGAGATTTGTATGAGGATATCTTATTGGGAGATTTTGTCTAAAAAAAAATAAGAGATCTTACAATCTTAATCCCAAATTTAGTCCTCTGGGAAGAGTCCAATGGGCCCTATATTTGGCATGTATCATTATAAAATCAAACAAGAAAGTCACAATTTCAAATAGGCACGAAATCACTATATTATCACTAGAAAGAATGCGTGAAAATGGTTCACCTAGTTAGCACCTGGCATATAAAAGGCACAAATTCAAGTGAACCAATAATCATTACTTTTCTCTTATTTAACTAATTGTACAAAGATATAATCACTAAGGATGGTTCAATAAACAGTCACAGAATTCATGGCAAAAGAATCATTCTTGAAAATAGTTGATTGAATTGGCTTGAGGAAGCATAGATTTTAACTATTAAACAAAATAAAACTTGATGTTCTAGATTTACAACTACTGGATTTAACTGCAGCAAACCAAACATATTAAATATTAAACTCAAAATTCAGTAAAAGTCATTTGCAGAAATTAAATACTGCTAATATAATAGTTGCTGGGAGAAATATCAATAACCTCAGATATGCAAATGACACCACCCTTATGGCAAAAAGTGAAGAGGAACTAAAAAGCTTCTTGATGAAAGTGAAGGAGGAGAATGAAAAAGTTGGCTTAAAACTCAACATTCAGGAAACTAAGATCATAGCATCTGGTCCCATCACTTCATGGGAAATAGATGGGGAAACAGTGGAAACAGTGTCTGACTTTATTTTTTTGGGCTCCAAACTCACTGCAGATGGTGATTGCAGCCATGAAATTAAAAGGCGCTTACTCCTTGGAAGGAAAGTTATGAGCAACCTAGATAGCATATTAAAAACAGAGACACTACTTTGCCAACAAATGTCCATCTAGTCAAGGCAATGGTTTTTTCAGTGGTCATGTGTGGATGTAAGAGTTGGACTGTGAGGAAGGCTGAGCACTGAAGAATTGATGCTTTTGAACTATGGTGTTGGAGAAGACTCTTGAGAGTCCCTTGGACTGCAAGGAGATCCAACCAATCCATCCTAAAGGAGATCAGTCCTGGGTGTTCATTGGAAGGACTGATGCTGAAGTTGAAACTCCATTACTTTGGCCACCTGAAGCGAAGGGTTGACTCATTGGAAAAGACCCTGATGCTGGGAGGGATTCGGGGCAGGAGGAGAAGGGGACGACAGAGGATGAGATGGCTGAATGGTATCACTGACTCGATGAACATGAGTTTGAGTAAACTCCGGGAGTTTGTGATGGACAGGGAGGCCTGGCATGCTGTGATTCATGGGGTTGCAAAGAGTTGGACACGACTGAGCAGCTGAAATGAATATAATAAAGAGATAATCTATTTTCACTTAGATAAGTTCTTAGGTTTTCAAGATTTAGTATAAAGAAAAGTCCTTTTGATAATGTTTTGAAGATGAAAATGGAGATTGCTCTAATGTTCATTGTTTCAGATTAAATATCCCAACACCCACTCTTGTACAAATGTTTTTAGCATAAGCTTCATTATAACCCCCAAATAACAAATAATGTTTCCTCTGAATGAATCATACTTATAAATCCTCTTCCCTCTATTATTCTATTATCTTCAGTTAAAATTGATGCTTCATCTATTCAACCTAGTTGTGACCATAAAGATTTATGAGCACTTAAAAACATCTATCTCAATTGCTTTTAAATATAAAAAATACTAATTTCATTGTCCTTGATACTTCTATTATTTGACTGGGATGATGCTTAATATAAGTTGTCCTCTGAAGCCTTATTTGATTTTATTATTAAATACATTCATTTATTCCTATTTTTAATGAATTTTACAATGTAATTTGGCAAAAATTAACATTCTTTCAGTGCTATAAGAAGGAATATTATTAAATGAATATATTCCTTTGGATTACAAGTAACTGGTCTAAATGATATTCCATGTTCTAAAGAAATAGTTTCTTTTATTAACCTCAGTTGTGATGATACAAATCTCAAACCCAATCTCACAGATGTTGTGGGGAAGAGTTACAGAGACTAAGAAATGTGCTCAGTGAATTTGGATGTAAACAAAACCATAAATTAATTAAATACTCATGATTCAGAGATGGGCTAGTGAGTGTGTGGTTCACGAAGGCCCCTGTGTTCCTACCACAGTTAACATTGAGGCCCTTCCAGTGTCCATAGCTTTGGCACAAAGTGGAAATAGCATCTCCAGATTGTAACACTGTTTTATGTCAGTGGCACTAAATAATTACTCAGTACCTTATCAGTAATGATAACCCTATATGCAAAACAGAAAAAGAGACACAGATGTACAGAACAGATTTTTGGACTCTGTGGGAGAAGGTGAGGGTGGGATATTCTGAGAGAATAGCATTGAAACAAGTATACTATAAAGGGTGAAACAGATCACCAGCCCAGGTTGGATGCATGAGACAAGTGCTCAGAGCTGGTTCACTGGGAAGACCCAGAGGGATGGGATGGGGAGGGAGGCGGGAGCGGGGTTCGGGATGGGGAATACATGTAAATCCATGGCTGATTCCTGTCAATGTATGGCAAAAAACACTACAATATTGTAAAGCAATTAGCCTCCAACTAATAAAAATAAATGAAAAAAATGAAAGTGTTAAAATAAAATAAAATAATCACTAAATGAAAGGACCAAGAACTACATTGGTTAGACACCAGTGATATAGATCCATGGTCTTTGTCATGGGGATTATGAGAGTTTGTTCAGAGAGAAAAATATTAGACAATTGTTATACAAACTATAATAAAATTAACAAGGATTTTTGTGATACATTGTTGTTCAGTCGCTAAGTCGTGTCTGACTCTGTGACCCAATGGACTACAGCATTCCAGGCTTCCCTGTCCTTCACTGTCTCCCAGAGTTTGTGCAAATTCATGTGCAGTGAGTCAATGATGCCATCCAACCAACTCATCCTCTGTCATCCCCTTCTCCTCCTGCCTCGAATCTTTCCCAGCATCAGGGTCTTTTCCAAGAGTTGGCTCTTCACATCAGGTGGCCAAGTATTGGAGCTTCAGCTTCAGTGTCAGTCATTCCAATGGATATTCAGGGTTGATTGCCTTTAGGATATACTGGTTTGATCTCCTTGCTGAAGGGTACTGTTAATCTGGATGAAATGAAAAGCCAGATTTAGCAGTAAGTTCAGTTTTCAAAAACAAAAAGTGTAAGCTGTCAAACAAGAAAGAGAACAATTCCTCCTTGGGGATATATGGAAACTTCCCAGAGACTGACATTTGGGTTGTTGGATTTCACGGAAGGTCTGTGGCTGAGCTCAGGGAAAGCTCTGGCTCCCTATCTCACATGATCACAGCAACAACAATTGATATATCCCATAGAATTTGTGTATTACATAACAGTATTCAAAGACATGTTTGGAAAAGTGAAGTCGTGCAGTCATGTCTGACTCTACGACCTCATGGACTGTAGCCTACCAGGCTCCTCTGGCCATGGAATTTTCCAGGCAAGAGTACTGCAGTGGGTTGCCATTTCCTTCTCCCGAGGATCCCGATCTAGTAATCAAACCCAGGCCTCCCACATTTCAGGCAGATGCTTTACCACCTGAGCCACCTGGGAAGCCCATCTGGTATCTAATTTGTGCTTTCCAATTGTCTCATTTAGGATAGCAGCAATTTTATTTTCCCCCCATATTATAGGTGAATAAATAAGGCCTATGATGAGTTGTGACTTGGATGTAAGATTTCTGGTCCCATATTCTTTTTACTATGGTATTCTATGTCAGTATTTGCTAATATTTTAAAAATGATGTACAGGTACCAAACCTGATGTGAAGGGAAGAAGCAGTGTTCAGGGGACTGGAGAGAAAGTTGACATAGAGGCTTTTGTTGAAGTGAATAATAAATGAGAAGCTGACAGAGTTGTTCTTGATAAGATGGTACCTAACTTCCACAGCCCAACCCTGAATTAGTATAGGTGAAGTAGGGAAGTTGATCAGATTCATAGATGCATTTAACAACCAACCCAGTCTTGAATGAGGTGCCTAACATGACAGAATATAGTTGGACATGTGTGTGTGTGTGTATGTGTGGTTAGGGGTGTGTGTTATGGATAGCATGTTTGTGTTTTGAAATCCTGATGCTTGATATGATGGTATTCAGAGATAAGACCTTTGGAAGGTAATTTGATTATGGCAGTGGAACCTTCATGATGGGATTAGTGCTCCTATATAAAACAGAAAGAGCTTGCTTCATTCTCTCCTCTTTGCCATATGATGACACAAGAAGATAACTAGAAAGAGGTCTCTCCTCAAAAGCCAAATCTGTTGGCACTTTGCTCTTGGACTTCCTAGCTGTCAGAACTATGAGAAATAAGTGTTTGTTGTTAAAGTTATCCAGTTGATAGATTTTTACTTGTTCGTTTGTTTTTTTTACTATGGCATCACAAGGTAAGAAGGTAGCGGGGCAGTAGGTATGGAGGCAGGAGTGAGGATGGGTTTAACCTTTATAGTTGTTACTTTTGTGCTTATTTCTTTGGATACCAGCTGTGCCAGGTTAGAGTAAATAATTAAGAAAAAGGGTGAAGAAGAGAATGATGAGTAACAGAAGAATAAGGAGTTGAAGGAAAAATAAAGATAAAGATGAAAACATAAGTATATTAGTATCAATGAGGGGATATGGTGAGTTAAACAGGCATGGAGGAGACAAAGGGGAAAACATCATTTGAGGTCCTGAGGTTCTTTTCTAATTGGAAGCAAAACATGGGTATTTTTATATAGTGGGACACTAATAATGAACAATAAATATAAGTCTGGAACTTAATAGAATAAGGGTAACCAATACAGAAATGAAAGTAGAATGTGTATCATTAAATAAGCAGAAGAAATCAACCTCTATATAATGGAAGATAAGACTGAAGAAAAGGAAGAATATTGTCTAGATATAAAGTATCAATGAAAGATATATTTAAGGTAAACATGATATGGAGATTGAGAATAAAAGAATACCATTTGGTGAAAGATTAAAATAGCAAAAGAAAATCAAAATCAGAAAGGATAAAATAAAATGACAGAAGGTCAAATAATAAGAAAAAATAAGGAAGTAATAAGAAAATACACCATAATATGTCAAAAGGAAGGTAAGCATCTTATTATCTGGTGAATGAGATATGAAAGCCAAACATAAAGGATAAAGAAGGAGAGTATGTGCTGGTAAAGAAACTATAGAAAAATAGATTAAAAAGATATAAAAATCATGAAACTAAAATGCCGCCTCAAAGTATATAAAGCACATTGAAAGAATTATGGGAAGAAGTAAGTCATTAATTTTGTAGAGTTCACCATAATCTAGAAACTGATCAAGAAGACGAAATTAAACAAGTAAAAATTAAGTAAATGTATAGAAAATACAGCTGCATTAATGAATATTACATATTTAATATGAATATCACATATGTAATGAATATTACATATTTAATGCATATTGATATATTACAATTTTTATACATATGTATGTCTTTATCCCTATCAACAATGACATGCATATCCTTTTTTTTTTTTTTTTTTTGAGAGGGCTGATGACTCCCGGCGGCTGGGCGGCACTGAGTGGTGCTGGAGCAAGCAGCTCCATGAGGAGATACCATGAGGAGACACTCCATGAGCAAGTATCTCCATGAGGAGATACCCCACATCCAAGGTCAGAGAAACCCCAGTAAGATGGTCGGTGCTGGAACGGCTGTGAGGAGGTACGCCATGCCCAGGGGCAAAGGAAACGCCCAAGCAAGACAGTAGGAAGGGCAAATTCGCATTTAGTATCAAACCCCATTCCCACCAGAGATGCTCAGAGGGCTCAGACAAACCTTGTGCACCCCAGGACCCAGGGACCCCACAGAGACTGGGACAGAGCTGTGTTCCAGCATCTCCTGTGGAGGGACGGGTCAGCAGTGGGCCACTGCAGGGACAGGGGCTCTGGGTACAGCAGACCTGGGTTTGGCATAAGCCCTCTTGGAGGAGGTCACCATTAACCCCACCATGGAGCTGCCAGAACTTACACAGGACTAGGAAACAGACTCTTTGAGGACACAAACAGAACCTTGTGTGCACTAGGACCCAGGAGAAAGGAGCAGTGACCCCCAAAAGAGGCCAACCCAGACTTGCCTGTGAGGGTCCAGGAGTCCCCAGTGGAGGCGTGGGTCAGTGTCAGCCTGCTGCAAGGTTGGGGGCACTGACTGTAGTAGTACATGTATGGGATCTTTGGAAGGAGGTTGCCATTATCTTCATTACCTCCACCATAGATTGGCCCCAGGTAAATAGCAGGGATGGAACACAGCTCCACCCATCAACAGAAAATTGGATTAAAGATTTACTGAGCATGGCCCCAATAATCAGAACAAGACCCAGCTTCCCCCTCAGTCAGTCTCTCCCATCAGGAAACTTCCATAAGCCTCTTATTCTTTTCCATCAGAGGGCAGACAGACTGAAAACAACTATCATAGTAAACTAACCAATCAAATCACATGGACCACAGCCTTGTCTAACTCAATGAAACTGTGAGCCATGCTGTGCAGGGCCACCCAAGGCAGATGGGCCATGGTGGAGAGTTCTGACAAAATGTGGTCCACTGGAGAAGGGAATGACAAACCACTTCAGAATTCTTGCCTTGAGAACCCCATGAGCAGTATGAAAAGGCAAAAAAGATAGGACATTGAAAGAAGTTTATTATCATATGTGAAACAGATCTCCAGTCCAGTTTTGGTGCATGAGACAGGGTGCTCAGGTCTGGTGAACTGGGATGACCCCGACGGATGGGATGGGGATTTAGGTGGGAGGGGGACCCAGGATGGGGAACACATGTACACCCATGGCTGATTCATGTCAATGTATGGCAAAATTCACTACAATATTGTAAAGTAATTAGCATCCAATTAAAATAAATAAATTTAAAAAAATGAAAGATGGACTTCCCAGGTCGGTAGATGCCCATTATGCTAGTGGAGATCAGTGGAGAAATAACTCCAGAAAGAATGAAGAGACAGAGTCAAAGCAAAAACAACACTCAGTTGTGGATGTGACTGGTGATGGAAGCAAGGTTTGATGCTGTAAAGAGCAATATTGCCTAGGAACCTGGAATGTTAGGGCCATGAATCAAGGCAAATTGGAAGTGGTCAAACAGGAGATAGCAAGAGTGAATGTCGACATTTAGGAATCAGAGAACTAAAATGGACTGGAATCGGTAATTTAACTCAGATGACCATTGCATCTACTAGTGTGTGCAAGAATCCCTTAGGAGAATCGAAGTAACCTTCATGCCAACAAAAGAATCTGAAATGCAGTAATTGGATGTAATATAAAAAATGATGAAACTCTGTTCGTTTCCAATGCAAACCATTCAAAATCACAGTAATCCAAGTCTATGCCCCAGCTAGTAATGTAGAAGAAGCTGAAGTTGAATGGTTTTATGAAGACCTACAAGACCTTCTAGAACTAACACCCCAAAAACATGTTATTTTCATTATAGGGGACTGGATTGCCAAAGTAGGAAGTCAAGAAACACCTTGAGTAACAGGCAAATTTGGCCTTGGAGTACAGAATGAAGCAGGACAAAGGCTAATGGAATTTTGCCAAGAGAATGCACTGGTCATAGCAAACACCCACTTCCAACAAGACAAGTTGGACATCTACACATGGACATCACCAGATGGTCAATACTGAAATCAGACTGATTATATCCTTTGCAGCCAAGGATGGAGACACTCTATACAGTGAGCAAAACACAACTGGGAGCTGACTGTGTCTCAGATCATGAACCCCTTATTGCCAAATTCAGACTTAAATTGAAGAAAGTAGGGAAAACCACCAGACCATTCGGGTATGACCTAAATCAAATCCCTTACGATTATACAGTGGAAGTGAAAAAAAGATTTAAGGGACTAGATCAGAAAGACAGGCTGCATGATGAACTATGGACGGAGCTGCATGACAATGTAAAGGAGCCAGGGAGCAAGACGATCCCCAAGAAAAAGAAATGCCAAAAAGCCAAATGACTGTCTGAAGAGACCTTAAAAATAGTTGTGAAGAGAAGTGAAAGACAAAGGAGAAAAGGAAAGATATACCCATTTGAATGCAGAGTTCCAAAGAATAGCCAGGAGAGATATGAAAGCTTTCCTCAGTGATCAATGCAGAGAAATAGAAGCAGACAATAGAATGGGAAAGACTAGAGATTGCTTCAAGAAAATTAGAGGTACCAAGGGAGCATTTCATGCAAAGATGTGGTCAATAAAGGACAGAAATGGTATGGACCTAAAAGAAGCAAAGGATATTAAGAAGACGTGGCAAGAATACACAGAAGAACTATACAAAAAAGATACTCATGACTCAGATAATCATGATGATGTGATCACTCATCTAGAGCCAGCCATCATGGAATGTGAAGTCAAGTGGGCCTTAGGAAGCATCACTACGAACAAAGCTAGTGGATGTGATGGAATTCCAGTTGAACTATTTCCAATCCTAAAAGATGATGCTGTGAAAGTGCTGCACTCAATATGCCAGCAAATTTGGAAAACTCAGCAGTGGCCACAGAACTGGAAAAGGTCAGTTTTCATTCCAATCCCCAAAAAAAGGCAATGCCAAAGAATGCTCAAACTACCACGCAATATCACTCATCTCACATGGTAGTAAAGTAATGTTAAAAATTCTCCACTCCAGGATTCAACAGTATGTGAACAGTGAACTTCTAGATGTTCAAACTGGTTTTAGAAAAGGCAGAGGAACCAGAGATCAAATTGCCAACATCTGTTGGATCATCAAAAAAGCAAGAGAGTTCCAGAAAAACATCTACATCTGCTTTATTAGCTATGCCAAAGCCTTTGGCTGTGTGGATCACCACAAGCTGTGGAAAATTCTGAAAGAAATGGGAATACCAGACCACCTGACCTGCCTCCTGAGAAATCTGTATGCAGGTCAGGAAGCAACAGTTAGAACTGGACATGGAACAACACACTGGTTCCAAATCAGGGAAGAAGTACATCAAGGCTGTATATTGTCACCCTGCATATTTAACTTATATGCAGTGTACATCATGAGAAACCCTGGGCTGGATGAAGCACAAGCTGGAATTAAGATTGCCGGGAGAAATATCAATAACCTCAGATATGCAGATGACACCACCCTTATGGCAGAAAGTGAAGAAGAAAGTGCCTCTTGATGAAAGTGAAAGAGGAGAGTGAAAAAGTTGGCTTAAAGCTCAACATTCAGAAAACTAAGAACATGGCACCCAGTGCCATCACTTCATGGCAAACAGATGGGGAAACAGTGGAAACAGTGGCAGACTTTAGTTTTGGGGGCTCCAAAACCACTACAGATGGTGACTGAAGTCATGAAATTAAAAGATGCTTACTCCTTGGAAGAAATCATATGACCAACCTAGACAGCATATTAAAAAGCAGAGACATTACTTTGCCAACAATGGTTCATCTATCCATAGCTATGGTTTTCCTAGTAGTCATGTATGGATGTGAGCTGAAAGAAAGCTGAGCACTGAAGAATAGATGCTTTTGAACTGTGGTGTTGGAAAAGACTCTTTTTTTTTTTCATTTATTTTTATTAGTTGGAGGCTAAAAATTTTACACTATTGTAGTGGTTTTTGTCATACATTGACATGAATCAGCCATGGAAAAGAGTCTTGAGAGTCCCTTGGACTACTGGGAGACCCAACCAGTCCATCCTACAGGAAATCAGTCCTGGATATTCATTGGGGGCACTGATGCTGAAGCTGAAAGTCCGATACTTTTGCCACCTGATGCAAGGAACTGACTCATTTGAAAGACCCTGATGCTGGGAAAGATTGTAGGCAAGAGGAGAAGGGGACGACAGAGGATGAGACGGTTGGATGGCATCACTGACTCAATGGACATGAGATTGAGTAAACTCCGGGAGTTGGTTATGAACAGGCAGACCTGGCGTGCTGCGGTCCATGGGATCGCAAAGAGTCAGGTACAGCTGAGTGATTGAACTGAACTGAACTGATGACTCCCAAATAACTCTGAAAAGTTTGTGAACTTTATTGGCTTTTTCTTCCTCTCTCTCTCTCTTTTAAAAAATTATTTACTTACTTGGGTTGTGCTGGGTCTTCAATGCTGCACGGGCTTTTCGCTACTTATGGCCAGCAGTGGCTACTCTCTAGTTGTGGTGCATGGGCTTCTCATTGCAGTGGCTTCTCTTGTGGCTCCGCATGGACTCTAGAGCAAGCGGGCTTCAGAAGCTGAGGCATTTGGACTCAGTTACTGCAGCTCCCAGGCTCTAGATCACAGGCTTAGTAATTGTGGTGCATGAACTCAGTTGCTCTGCGGCATGTGGGATCTTCCCGGACCAGGGATTGAATTCACCTCTTCTGCATTGGCAGGTGGATTCTTTACCACTGAGCCACCTGAGAAACCCTCCTATATGTCTTGCTTCTGTCCAATTGTGAGTGATGTGGTGAAAAACCCCTTATACTTTTTTATTTAAAATCTGGTTCCTCCACAGCAACTCTTCTATCTAATCCTTGGCTTTTCCCACCAATCTTTCTTGCCGCTTGTATACCTTCTGAGGGAAATATTTTATCAGTGACTTTAAATATTGCTATTTCCTAGAACAATAATTCTGTGAAGACAGACCAAAACACTGGACTAAGATCCAGAAAATGTTAGTTCTACTTTTGACTATGTCACCATTTCATTCTGTGACATTGCCCAGTCATTTTTCTCAGAATCCCCAATTCTTTCTCTTAAAATGAGAGAGCAGGGCTATATGATCTCTAAGACCCCTGCAAGCTTCAGTGCTTCTTGATTCTATCTACAAATCAGGTTTAACATTGAAAATTTAATAAGGAGCCTCATGATTTCTAAAGTCATGTTTTCATCAGGATCCTATTTGTTAATTCATTAGTATGGATTATTCATGCATATAAATTTCTTCAGGCATATTTTTTTCAGTTTGCATTAAGTCTTTATTCAGAACTTTGATCTTTGTCAAAATAACCCCCTTTAGCACAAAATCCATCCCAAGGCAGAGCCAATTAATTGATGATCATTTGATAACAGGAAGTTATACAGTTCATCTGAAAGTGTGAAACTCATTCTCATCCTAGTATTTTCTACTTTCAGTTTCAGTTTTCAGTTTAACAAATGTTTATGAAACTCACTAAGTGACTGTATCTATTGCAATCTAAAAATTTTTGTGCAGAGTGAAACATATATTTCATTCATTAAGCAGTTAATGAACTACTGTAATGTTCAGTCAGGGATTTTCACTGTGGGAGGGGGTGGCCACATCAAAATCCACTAAAATTTATTGCTTTTCCAAATTGCCTAAGTGTAGACTTAGCGACTGAACAGCTGTAACAGTCTCTAACACAAAGATTCTGGCATGTTCTATAATAACATTTCCTAAACTATTTCATGTCATGGCACCAATGGAAAGATGATATTTGTACAGCCTATGGGATAAATAGACAAGGCAGCTCAGGATACTTAATCAGCCCAGGAGATTCAACTGCCTCTGGTGCCAATTAGTAATTACCTTATATGTGCCAACCAATTAGTTAACCTGATGACAACTTCACACACCTGTAGACCGTTTGTAATGTGTGGCTCTGCCTTGTACTCCACCATCATCCACAGCTGGTTCAATTCAGTTGCTCAGTCACATCCTACTCTTCAGGACCCCACGGACTGCATCACGCCAGGCTTCCCTGTTCATCACCAGCTCTCAGAACTTGCTCAAACGCGTGTCCATTGAGTCAGTGATGCCAGCCAACCATCTCATCCTCTGTCATCCCCTTCTCCTCCTGCCTTCAATCTTTCCCAGCATCAGGGTCTTTTCCAAGGAGTCAGTTCTTCTCATCAGGTGGCCAAAGTATTGGAGTTTCAGCTATAGCATCAATCCTTCCAATGAATGTTCAGGATTGATTTCTTTTAGGATGGACTTGTTGGATTTCCTTGGTGTCCAAGGGACTCTCAAGAATCTTGTCCAACACCACAGATAGTAAACCACTTTTATCTAAATATCTTAACCTTCAGTTATATGAAGATAAGAAGAGATAAATACTGGGTTATAGTTCTGGCAATAGGCTGGATTCTGAGGATTACAAGGATGAATAGAATGCAGCACCTACTACTGAGATTGTAGCTCACTGACAGTGAAGATAAATCATCATTAATTCAGGGAACACAAATCCAGGCTCTGTAACAACCTAGAGGAGTGGGAAGGGGTGGGAGGTAGGAGGCCAATTCAAGAGGGAGGGGACATATGTGTACCAATGACTGATTTATGTTGATGTATGGCAGAAACCAGAACATGTCTGTCAATGCAGGAAAGGTAATGAGATGCAGGTTTGATCCCTGAATTGGGAAGATCCCCTGGAAGAGGGTATAGCAACCCACTCCATTATTCTTGCCTGGAAAATCCCCATGGACAGAGGAGCCTGGCAGGCTATAGTCCATAGTGTCACAAAGAATCGGACATGATTGAAGAGACTTACCATGCACATACATATGGCAGAAACCAACACAATTTTGTAAAGCAATTATCCTTTAATTAAAAATAGTTTTTTTTAATGGAAAAAAAATAAACAGTTACAGCCCCCAAAAGAAATCATTATTAGAGTATAGTATAAGTGCCATAAAACAATTATACATAAAAGTGATATGTGTAACTGAAGCATACAGAGTATATTAGTTCAGGTCCTCTGAGAAGCAGACACCAAGGCATGTTGACATATGCAGGAGATCTTTTGGGGCAAGTAGGTGTATGCAGGATGACAAAGCAGGTGTAACTTATATGAAGGAGAATGGGTAAAACCTCCACAATAAAAAGGAACCACAGACCTCCAGAATACAGAAAGCCCACTCCAGACACAGCAATCTAAACAAGATGAAAAGGCAGAGAAATACCCAACAGGTAAAGGAACATGAAAAGGGCCCACCAAGTCAAACAAAAGAGGAGGAGATAGGGAATCTACCTGAAAAAGAATTTAGAATAATGATAATAAAAATGATCCAAAATCTTGAAAGCAAAATGGAGGTACAGATAAATAGCCTGGAGACAAAGATTGAAAAGATGCAAGAAATGTTTAATAAAGATCTAGAAGAAATAAAAAAGAGTCAATTGAAAATGAATAATGCAATGAATGAGATCAAAAACACTCTGGAGGGAACCAAGAGTAGAATAACGGAGACAGAAGATAGAATAAGTGAGGTAGAAGATAAAATGGTGGAAATAAATGAAGCAGAGAGGAAAAAAGAAAAAAGGATCAAAAGAAATGAGGACAACCTCAGGGACCTCTGGGACAATGTGAAACGCCCCAACATTCGAATCATAGGAGTTCCAGAAGAAGAAGACAAAAAGAAAGGCCATGAGAAAATACTCGAGGAGATAATAGCTGAAAACTTCCCTAAAATGGGGAAGGAAATAGCCACCCAAGTCCAAGAAACCCAGAGAGTCCCAAACAGGATAAACCCAAGGCGAAACACCCCAAGACACATATTAATCAAATTAACAAAGATCAAACACAAAGAACAAATACTAAAAGCAGCAAGGGAGAAACAACAAATAACACACAAAGGGATTCCTATAAGGATAACAGCTGATCTATCAATAGAAACCCTCCAGGCCAGAAGGGAATGGCAGGACATACTGAAAGTAATGAAAGAGAATAACCTACAACCTAGATTACTGTACCCAGCAAGGATCTCATTCAGATATGAAGGAGAATTCAAAAGCTTTACAGACAAGCAAAAGCTGAGAGAATTCAGCACCACCAAACCAGCTCTTCAACAAATGCTAAAGGATCTTCTCTAGACAGGAAATGCAGAAAGGTTGTATAAACGTGAACCCAAAACAACAAAGTAAATGACAACGGGACCACACCTATCAATAATTACCTTAAATGTAAATGGGTTGAATGCCCCAACCAAAAGACAAAGATTGGCTGAATGGATACAAAAACAAGACCCCTATATATGCTGTCTACAAGAGACCCACCTCAAAACAAGGGACACATACAGACTCAAAGTGAAGGGCTGGAAAAAAATATTTCACGCAAACGGAGACCAAAAGAAAGCAGGAGTCGCAATACTCATATCAGATAAAATAGACTTTCAAATAAAGGATGTGAAAAGAGACAAAGAAGGTCAGTACATAATGATCAAAGGATCAATCCAAGAAGAAGATATAACAATTATAAATATATATGCACCCAACATAGGAGCACCGCAATATGTACGGCAAACACTAACGAGTATGAAAGAGGAAATTAATAGTAACACAATAATAGTGGGAGACTTTAATACCCCACTCACAACCATGGATAGATCAACTAAACAGAAAATCAACAAGGAAACACAAACCTTAAATGATACAATGGACCAGCTAGACCTAATTGATATCTATAGGACATTTCACCCCAAAACAATCAACTTCACCTTTTTCTCAAGTGCACACGGAACCTTCTCCAGAATAGATCACATCCTGGGCCATAAATCTGGTCTTGGAAAATTCAAAAAAATTGAAATCATTCCAGTCATCTTTTCTGACCACAGTGCAGTAAGATTAGATCTCAATTACAGGAAAAAAATTGTTAAAAATTCCAACATATGGAGGCTAAATAACACGCTTCTGAATAACCAACAAATCATAGAAGAAATCAAAAAAGAAATCAAAGTATGTATAGAAATAAATGAAAATGAAAACACAACAACCCAAAACCTATGGGACACTGTAAAAGCAGTGCTAAGGGGAAGGTTCATAGCATTACAGGCACACATCAAGAAACAAGAAAAAAGCCAAATAAATAACCTAACTCTACACCTAAAACAATTAGAGAAGGAAGAAATGAAGAACCCCAGGGTTAGCAGAAGGAAAGAAATCTTAAAAATTAGGGCAGAAATAAATGCAAAAGAAACTAAAGAGACCATAGCAAAAATCAACAAAGCTAAAAGCTGGTTTTTTGAAAAAATAAACAAAATTGACAAACCATTAGCAAGACTCATTAAGAAACAAAGAGAGAAGAACCAAATTAACAAAATAAGAAATGAAAAGGGTGAGATCACAACAGACAACACTGAAATACAAAGGATCATAAGAGACTACTACCAGCAGCTCTATGCCAATAAAATGGACAACTTGGATGAAATGGACAAATTCTTAGAAAAGTATAACTTTCCAAAACTGAACCAGGAAGAAATAGAAGATCTTAACAGAGCCATCACAAGCAAGGAAATCGAAACTGTAATCAGAAATCTTCCAGCAAACAAAAGCCCAGGACCAGATGGCTTCACAGCTGAATTCTACCAAAAATTTAGAGAAGAGCTAACACCTATCTTACTCAAACTCTTCCAGAAAATTGCAGAAGAAGGTAAACTTCCAAACTCATTCTATGAGGCCACCATCACCCTAATTCCAAAACCAGACAAAGATGCCACAAAAAAAGAAAACTACAGGCCAATATCACTGATGAACATAGATGCAAAAATCCTTAACAAAATTCTAGCAAACAGAATCCAACAACATATTAAAAAAATCATACACCATGACCAAGTGGGCTTTATCCCAGGAATGCAAGGATTCTTTAATATCCGCAAATCGATCAACGTAATACACCACATTAACAAATTGAAAGATAAAAAACATATGATTATCTCAATAGATGCAGAGAAAGCCTTTGACAAAATTCAACACTCATTTATGATTAAAACTCTCCAGAAAGCAGGAATAGAAGGAACATACCTCAACATAATAAAAGCTATATATGACAAACCCACAGCAAGCATCACCCTCAATGGTGAAAAATTGAAAGCATTTCCTCTGAAATCAGGAACAAGACAAGGATGCCCACTCTCACCACTACTATTCAACATAGTGTTGGAAGTTTTGGCCACAGCAATCAGAGCAGAAAAAGACATAAAAGGAATCCAGATAGGAAAAGAAGAAGTGAAACTCTCGCTGTTTGCAGATGACATGATCCTCTACATAGAAAACCCTAAAGACTCTACCAGAAAATTACTAGAGCTAATTAATGAATATAGTAAAGTTGCAGGTTATAAAATTAACACACAGAAATCCCTTGCATTCCTATACACTAACAATGAAAAAACAGAAAGAGAAATTAAGGAAACAATACCATTCACCATTGCAACAAAAAGAATAAAATACTTAGGAGTATATCTACCTAAAGAAACAAAAGACCTATACATAGAAAACTATAAAACACTGATGAAAGAAATCAAAGAGGACACAAACAGTTGGAGAAACATACCGTGTTCATGGATTGGAAGAATCAATATTGTCAAAATGGCTATTCTACCCAAAGCAATCTATAGATTCAATGCAATCCCTATCAAGCTACCAACGGTATTTTTCACAGAATTAGAACAAATAATTTCACAATTTGTATGGAAATACAAAAAACCTCGAATAGCCAAAGTAATCTTGAGAAAGAAGAATGGAACTGGAGGAATCAACCTGCCTGACTTCAGACTCTACTACAAAGCCACAGTCATCAAGACAGTATGGTACTGGCACAAAGACAGAAATATAGATCAATGGAACAGAATAGAAAGCCCAGAGATAAATCCACGAACCTATGGACAGCTTATCTTTGACAAAGGAGGCAAGGATATACAATGGAAAAAAGACAATCTCTTTAACAAGTGGTGCTGGGAAAACTGGTTAACCACTTGTAAAAGAATGAAACTAGAACACTTCCTAACACCATACACAAAAATAAACTCAAAATGGATTAAAGATCTAAATGTAAGACCAGAAACTATAAAACTCCTAGAGGAGAACATAGGCAAAACACTCTCCGACATAAATCACAGCAAGATCTTCTATGACCCACCTCCCAGAATATTGGAAATAAAAGCAAAAATAAACAAATGGGACTTAATGAAAATTAAAAGCTTTTGCACAACAAAGGAAACTATAAGTAAGGTGAAAAGACAGCCCTCAGATTGGGAGAAAATAATAACAAATGAGGAAACAGACAAAGGATTAATCTCAAAAATATACAAGCAACTCCTGAAGCTCAATTCCAGAAAAATAAACGACCCAATCAAAAAATGGGCCAAAGAACTAAACAGACATTTCTCCAAAGAAGACATACAGATGGCTAACAAACACATGAAAAGATGCTCAACATCACTCATCATCAGAGAAATGCAAATCAAAACCACAATGAGGTACCATTACACGCCAGTCAGGATGGCTGCTATCCAAAAGTCTACAAGCAATAAATGCTGGAGAGGGTGTGGAGAAAAGGGAACCCTCTTACACTGTTGGTGGGAATGCAAACTAGTACAGCCACTATGGAAAACAGTGTGGAGATTTCTTAAAAAACTGGAAATAGAACTGCCATATGACCCAGCAATACCACTTCTGGGCATACACACTGAGGAATCCAGATCTGAAAGAGACACGTGCACCCCAATGTTCATCGCAGCACTGTTTATAATAGCCAGGACATGGAAGCAACCTAGATGCCCATCAGCAGATGAATGGATAAGGAAGCTGTGGTACATATACACCATGGAATATTACTCAGCTGTTAAAAAGAATTCATTTGAATCAGTTCTAATGAGATGGATGAAACTGGAGCCCATTATACAGAGTGAAGTAAGTCAGAAAGATAAAGAACATTACAGTATACTAACACATAGATTACATCTTATTATACATTGTATACCCATCAGCTTAGACTTATAATTATTGCTTTAATAATTTGTCTTTTAAATCAAATAGTAAAAAAAGAATTTATAAAGAAAAGCATATTTATCTTTATATAAAAATATATTTACCTATGTAGTTATCTTCCTTGGTGTTATTTCTTTATATAGAATTGAGTTACTCTCTAGAGTCCTTTTAGTTTAGGCTGAATGACTGCCTTTATATTTGCTGTAGGCAGATCTGGTAAAGACAAACTCTCTTTCCTAGCAGTGTCTTAATTTCTCCTTCAGTTTTGAAGGATAGTTTTTCTGGTTATAGTATTTGTAATATATCTTTCAATACATTAAATTCTAATCCCATTTCCTTCTTGCCTCCATGGTTTCTGATAAGAAATCTACTATTAAACTTATTGTGATTGTTTGTTTAGTCATTTACATATACTAAATTCTGTAATGTCTGTATTATTTTTCAAGTGTGGCCACTTAAATTCAATGGTCAACTAATAATTGTACTGAAGTTTCTTTAAGCACTTATAACCAGTATTTTTTTTTCAGGGACTGTCTCTATGCATTGAGGCATGGCTTTAACACATAGCTATGCACTGTACACATAGTTTAGCTTTTACTCCTTCTGTAGTGTTTCACCGTAGCGCTTCAGGTCAGCAGGAGGTAAAAGCATAGGGCCTTCTCGTCTTTCCTGAACATTTGCACAGCACTGAGCATGTGTGTGGCCTTCTAGATTCCCAGGAATATATTTAATGTTTCCAAAGCCCTGTAAACATCTCTTTGCCCACCCTTTCCTACCAAGGTGTTTTGTTATTGTTTTGACTGGTGGAAACTTTATCATCTCAGGCAGAAGCAACCTAAGGCATTAGCCTATAAATGTATACTTATTGCAGCCTTAGCATGGGCTTACTTAGTGCAGCTTTAGCACTAGGCCAGTTCCCAGTTAAGTGGAATAAAGACAAGTCTTTGGAGTAGGCCTTCCAATGAGTCACCATACAGGTCAGAGCCAATAATTACAGTTGACCTTTGAGCAGTGTGGGAGGTAGGGGTGCCAACTTTCAGTGCAGTTGCAAATTCATGTGTAACTTACAGTTGGCATTCCATATCTATGGTCCTTCCATATCAGTGGTTCAGCATTCACAGATTCTAGCAAGTGTGGATCATGGAGTACTGTGGTATTTACTATTGAAAAAAATTCTGCATGTAAGTCGACCTGCACACTTCAAACCCATGTTGTTGAAGTTGTTGTTGATTCACTCAGTCATGTATAACTTTCTGTGACCCCATGGACTGCAGCACGCAGACTTCCACATTCTTCACCATCTTCCGGAGGTTGCTCAAACTCATGTCCCTTGAATCAGTGATACCATCCAACCATCTCATCCTCTGTCATCCCTTACTCATCCAACCTTCAATCTTTCCCAGGATCAGGGTCTTTTCCAATGAGTTGATTCTTCACATCAGGTGGCCAAAGTATTGGATCTTCAACTTCGGCATCAGTCCTTCCAATGAATATTCAGAGTTAATTTCTTTTAGGATTGACTAGTTTGATCTCTTTGCAATCCAAGGGACTCTCAAGAGTCTTCCCCAGCACCACAGTTGGAAGGCATCAATTGTTTGGTGCTCAGCCTTTTTTATTGTCCAGCTCTCACATCCATACATGAGTACTGGAAAAACAATGGCTTTGACTATATGGACCTTTGCTGGCAAAATGATGTCCCTGCTTTTTAATACACTGTCTAGGTTTGTCATAGCTTTTCTTCCAAGGAGCA